>NW_021010934.1:0-39145 GCF_004118075.2 Vigna unguiculata
TCTTTCCAATGATCCAAACCTGGATCACTTAAGTATCTCCCTAAAGCATTAACATGAAAAGCAATATCGGGATGAGTACAAACTTGAGCATACATTAAACTACCAACAACGGAAGCATATGGGATTTTTTTCATTTCAACTCTGTCATTATCATTTTGAGGACACTGAGATTTAGAGAGTTTGTCACTTTTTGAACAGGTGTTGCACATGAGGAGCAAGAATGCATGTTAAACCTCTTGAGGACTTTATCAATGTATTCTCTTTGAGACTACAAGAATGCCACGTGACCTGTCACAAGAGATCTGAATGCCTAGAACAACAGAAGCATCACCAGATCCTTCATATCAAGTGGCTATTTAACATAAATTTTGTCTAGTCAAAAGTTCAACAATGCTAATAGCAAGAAGAATATCAACATATAAGACAAGAATGATGAAAAGGCTCCATTTTTCTTCAAGTAAATGCATTGATCTGAGGCATTTTCCTTGAAGCCAAAAGAAGTGACCACCTGATCAAATTTCAAATACCATTTCCTAGAAGCTTGTCTTAGTCCATACATAGACTTTTTCAACCTCAATCCAAATGCTCATTACCTTTTTTGCAAATCCATCAGGTTGAACGATATACACTTCTTCAATAAATCTCCGTTGAGAAAATTTGTTTTGACATCCATTTGATGAAGCTCCAAATCAAAATGAGCTACTAAAGCATAACAACACGAAAAGCATCCTTAGTAGAGACGGTGAGAAGTCTCCTTATAATCAATGTCATCCCTCTAAGTATAGATTTTGCTACAAGTCAGACTTTATATCTTTCAACTTTTCCATCTGGACTACATAGTCTTGAAGACCCATTTACACTCAACTGGTTTACAACTAATGGCAAATCCACAAGATCCCAAACATCATTATGAGCCATAGAAGCTAACTCATCATGCATAGCATTTAACCAATCATCACCATGAGAACTAGAGATAACCTCTTCAAAGTAGTAGGATCATCAACATTATTTAGATCATATTCATGCTCTTGAAGATACACAGATAATCATCAAGGATAGAAGACCTGCGTACTCTTTGAGATCACCTCAAAGAAACTTCAAGTGATGTGGCATCCACAAGATCTGGAACAAATTCATTTTCATCACGGACAACTGGAATCACATTATCTACAAAAACATAAATGGATGGCACAAGAATAACAACACGATCTTCTCTAAGAGTGATTGGTTGAGGTGTATTGCTCCATTGTCCAAAACATCCTCAAAGAATACCGCACAATCAAACTCAATGACTGCATTGAGTGAGAAGGACTACAACATCTAAAAATTTATACCACAATGTTTTCAGTATGCTAACACCTAAAAAAAATTTAATACATTTTTTTATGTATAGATATATAATCGAAGATTATATATCTATACATAAATATAAGATATATAATCGAATAAACTATAGATATATAATATAGATTATAAAAATTTATAGGATAAAAAATGTTAAATAATTATAATAATTTTATTAATATAAAAATATAAAAATTTCATGTATATATATAAATGACTATGAGTTATGATACATATATGGGTTAGTTAATCATTAAATAAAATAATAATAATAATAATAATAATAATAATAATAATATAAAATAACTATAACACACACATATATATATATATATATATATATATATATATATATATATATATATATATAATAGTAATATTAATGGTGAAATCTTAATGGATAACTATATTAATTATAACAATATGGATGGTGTACTTAGATACATCTAAACCATTATTATTCAAAATAATAATAATAAAAAAAATGATAAACAGAACATATGATGTCAGAGATAAACTAGTGAGGT
The DNA here is from genome assembly GCF_004118075.2 of Vigna unguiculata. Lineage (NCBI taxonomy): Eukaryota > Viridiplantae > Streptophyta > Magnoliopsida > Fabales > Fabaceae > Vigna > Vigna unguiculata. The sequence continues at coordinate 1,872 of NW_021010934.1, forward strand.
GATGAGAAGATAAAATATCTTCTAAAAATAATATATAAGTAACTTAACGAGGAACTATACCATTAATAATTAGTTAAATTGAAACTAATAGCCATCATGACTCCACCATTATAAATAGCCAAAAAAAAAAGACGTTGGAAGGCAGGAAGTGGAGAAGAGACCGGGGTCGAGGTGCAGTGAAAAAAGAAAGAAAGAGAAGAGAAGAAGATAAAAGAGAGTGAGAGCGTTGTAGCAAAGGAAAAAAAAATTACATATCACCTTGGTGCATTCACCATGCTTCATTTTCCATAATAACTAAGGTAAGCGGATGAGACATTTATCATTCTATCTTTTGACTTTTATTTTTCCCATCTCTTCATAATTATTCTTATTTCTATATTTACCTTTAAGTGAGGTGTCCATAACCTCATTCTAATTTATATTTAGTTCTCGTTCCTATTTATTTATATTCATCTCCAATTATGCACTGGTCCTATTTATTCAGTTTATATTTACTCTCATTTACTTATTTATATTTATCTCTAGTTACATACTGCTCCTTTTTATTTATTGATACTTATTTTAATTATTGATTGATCCTATCTATTTATTTATTTATATAATTATATGGTTTAATATTGAAATAAAATTTATGATAAATAAATATTTAATTATTGTAGTTGGAGGTATGACCTTGGGGATTTAAACGAGTTAGTATTACTCAAGATGAGATGTTCTTGAGTTACTTTGTTGGCCATGAGCTCATTTATCCTGACTAGTCACTACAAAATTAATCAATATCTATATAAAGTATGAAAAAATTTAGTTAAATGGATTTGGGAGAATTTTCATTTCATTTTATCTTATTATGATATGTTGTATATTTGTTTATGTGATATTTGTCTTACTTCCCTACTTTATGATTGTGTGTGAAAAACAAAATTTTATAACCTTATCATAGATGGCTGCTCCCAACATGCTTGATCCCTTCTTCACCGACATTGTGGTTGTTTTTCAGGGAATGCATGACAAACCAATGCAGTGAATAATTATGTGACATTTCAGGGAACATGAAATTCTACTATTACTTTCCTCTCTGCTCCCAATGCGCCGATTGTCATAGAAGGACAAATCGGAGTTACCTTCTATTTACCCCCAACAGTCCAAGTGAACCCTATCCATATCCTTTTCCCTCCACATGTTTGAAAGCCAGTATATGAGGGGGAACTGTAAATAAATAACACTCCTCCCTCTTCTAGTGTAGGAAATATAAGATGTACTCAATGATGTGGATATAAGATGCATACAATATTGTAAATAGATGTATATGTGAATATTTTAGTTATGTGATATGTTATTGTAGAATTATGTTTCAAATCTTTTAGTATAATATAGAAAATAATATAAATAAATAAATAATAGTTAAAAGAAAAAAAATTTTGTCGTCTCAAGGACAGTAAAACTTACTACCACGAGAAGCCACACAATAACCAATGAAGAACTTGCTGGCAGTCTTAAGATCAAGTTTTTTTAAGTAAGGATTATAAGGCCTCACCTCCGCCTTACAACCCCACACATGGAAATGTCTCAAACTTGGCTTCTTCCCAGACATGAGTTCATAAGGAGTCTTTGAAACAGACTTGCTAGGTACTTTATTAAGAATATACATAACAGTCCTTAAAGCGTCTCCCCAAAGGAAATCCGATAAAGAGGAATGACTCAACATGCATCTCACCATCTCTAAAAGAGTGTGATTCCTCTTTTCTGCAACTCTATTTTGCTGAGGAGTACCAGGTATAGTATACTGAGCTTTAATACTACATTGATCAAGAAATCTAGCAAAAGGTCCATGATTTCTTCCAGTCTCATCATATCTGTCATAATACTCTCCACCTTTGTCAGACCTTACACATTTTATCTTCTTTCTTGTTTTCTGTAAGACCCGAGAAAAATTAAATAGTAAATTAAATAATTATTTAATAAATGCGTGTAAGAGGAGCGTTTAAAGTATTTAATGCAGATAACTATGATGTGGAAAAGTACTAGCTCAAATGGTTGAGAGTAGGGATGGCAAAAATATCTGTACCCGCAGATATCCGCGGATAATATCCGCGACGAATAATTACTACCCGCGGGTAGCGGGTATTTTAATACCCGGTTATAAACGGGTCGGGTACGGGTATCATACTATCCGTACCCGCGGGTACCCGTTACCCGCAAAAAATTAAAATTAAAATTTAATTTATATTTTATTAAGTTAAATTTAATTAAAATTAGAAGTAACAGTATATTTTATTATGTCATATTTAATTATAATTATAATTATAATTTAATTTAATTTATGTTTTACTTTTATAATTTTATATTAAAAAATTTATAAAATACATATTTTTTTTAAATATTTGCGGGTATCGGGTATCCACGGGTACCCGCGGGTTTTAAAAATATTCGCGGGTATTTTTTAAGCGGATACCCGGCGGGTAAACGGGCGGATAACGGGCAGATTTTTTTTAGCGGGTCGGGTACGGGTATCATACTATCCGTGCCCGACTCGACCCGTTGCCATCCCTAGTTGAGAGTACTTTATTGTGTGTGAGGACTTGGGTTCGAGTCCTATGTATGTCATTTGTGTGTTATTTAATTATGAAATTTTAAGTTATATATTTTAAAGAGTGATGTGATTGCATAATCTTAAAATCTAAGGAATTATCACAATTGTGATTTGGTTGAATTGGTTGTGCACTTGGCTTGTTATATGATGGGTTGCAGGTTCAAGTCTTGTGAAGAACCAAATTAAACTTCCTTTTTATGTCATGCTTTTATTTTTGCATGGAATTTGAAAATGGCAGCTTAACCTAGTTGTCTAAGGGGCTGGAAAATCAGATTAAGAATCCACTGAATAGCTATTAAACCCCATTTATGGTAATTTTCATTTTGGTAAATGAATGAGTGAATAAAGTACTCATAAGCTAAAGAGAGAGAGTGAATTAGTGAAGGGAGAAGTGCTATAGTACGTGGGAGCCTTGGACAGAGGGATTCTGGTGAATTGGGATTGATAGCAGAGGGAGAGTGAGGAGGAGAAACTAACGTGGGAGTGGGAGCAAGGGCAAGGAAGCTTTTGATTGGATTACACTCACACTAATTTGAATTTGAAGCGAATTCCAGGTTAGGGGAGTTGTTTTCTTATCTTTTGTGATTGCATCTGAATAACTGTGCAGTACCATGAATTATAGCATGAATTTCCGCGTTGTTTTGCACTGTTTGATTGGAGTTTCTGGATTTTTCTAGAAATCGCCTGGCGGTTCATCCCCTACCGCCAGGCGGCACATAAGATCATTGAGTTGTTCTTGTTTTGGCATGAACCGCCTGGTGGCAATGAGTTTCTGCCAGGCAGCACGACATTGGTTGCGTTCTGTTTGGTGATTTTAATGCTAATTTGGGTGAATATAATGAATTGCTGAGTCCTAGTTGATTTTATATAATTGTGTGATGGTTTATTGCCCTAGATTTCTTGTTTGGGATGCTTGTGATCATATTGGAATTTTCGTATATGGGAAGTTTGGGTTGAAATCAAGGAGTTATTGTGAACCTTGGATTGTTGAGCTGATTAGGAAGTAACTTGAATTAAGGAATGCAAAAAACATAATATTGTTAAGATTGGGTGTTGAAAATGATGTAAATATATGTGTGGTGGTTATTGGGGAAGAAGAAGAGTGAGATAGGTTCGTGGAGAGTAAAGAGACGTATGTAGGTGGCCTGATGCTGGTGTGCCGCCTGGCGGGCCCGTGCTGTCCGCCAAGCGATGATGTGTGGCAGCCCTGATTGAGTGTTGTACTAGGGTTGTTGTGAGAGAGCAAGAAAGTCTCGGTGAGTGAAAAGGTTGATGTAGTGGAAGAGAGAAAATTACTAGTGAGAAGTTGGGGAGGATAGGTAGCTTGAAAGAAGGCAATGTAATGGGATGGAAAGTGGTTTATGCTTATATGTAGTATAATGAATATGAGGAATGCAACTGGAGTATTTTGATGCCTAATAGGAACTGAACAGGATGCTAAACTTTTAGTTGATATTGTGGGTCAATGATGGTGGGTAGGAGTTTAGCTGAGAAGAATGGTAGATAGGTTGGAACTAAGAATTTCCGTGAATTAGGCAAGAGGAATGGGAAGGAATGGTGAAGGATGAAAAGATACATGAATTGTGGATTCAGTATAGGAGTGTTGTTGATGAGCGTAATTGTGTACAAGGAAAATATGAGAATGGGTTCTGTTATTGGTGAATGAAGATATGGTGTCATGACATAAGTATAAATGGATCCCTAGTTTAAAGGTGTTAATGATAAAGATGAGCTATAGAGAAATCAAAATTGATCGGGATTGGTAGGAAATCAGAATCTAGTACTGAGATCTAAAGGCGAATTGTCCCTTAGAGTAATTTGGATTGTAGAACCAACCAAATTGAGTGCCAAATTGCAGAATGTCTCTGGTATAGCGCCCAACGGTTTGCTGATAATCGCCAGGCGGTAGACGCAGTGTGAGAAGAACACTGCATTGAGAGGCGCCTGGCAGCAAGGCGAGATCCGCCAGGCGGTGACTGAAAAATAGTGGGTTTGTGGTAGCGCTAGCGCCTGGCGGTGGGAAGGTACCGCTAGGCGATCTGGGTTTGTATCGCCTAGCGGTGTTGGATATTGCGCCAGGTGATTGCATTGCAGGTTACGACTTGTGCGCGTTGTTTTTAATTTACAGTGATGCTACACTTGGGTCGGGAGATGTTGTGCCATGAGCGGGTAGGTTCATGGATGGTGGATAACATGTGATGATATGAGCGGAGAGGCTCATATCCAGTTACTCTCACGTGGGGATACGAGCGAGATAGGTTCGTATGTTCCGTGCTCACGGTCGAGAGATGCCACGTGCGAGGAGGTACGGGGCTGGTGGATCACATGTGTTGGACTACGGGCGGGTAGGTCCGTAGAGCAGGACTACGAGCGGGGATGTTCGTAGAGCAGGATTACGAGCGGGGAGGTTCGTAGAGGCAGGACCACGAGCGGGTAGGTTCGTGTGAGCATCATATTCCCGAGTCTGAGGCTAACCATTTGTATGATTAAAGGCTATAACGCCTTGGGGTTAAGGACTTGGCCAAGAACTGTGTAGAATGAATAAGATGAGTGTATGATTTATCTTGCGTATTTTATATCTGTTATTTTATTTTCTCAGCTCACCCTTTTTGTTTGTGTATGGCGATGATCGTGTGATTCGTTATTCGGGAGCAGACGTTGATATAGGTGGTGCTGAGGATGTCCAGGCGATGGAGTGAGGGCTAGCTTTGGGATTAGAGCTAGGGTTTTCCTCATATGTATTTTATTATGCTTTTATTTATGAACACGAATTTTGAGAACTTGTAACCCGCTATTGTTTAAGTTATAAGTTTTGGCGCGTGCTTACATAAATTTAAATTTTCGTGTTGGGATTGTTATTCAGGCAACTTTTTTATAACTTATTCCTTTTATTTATTTATTTTAAGTAATATTCCTTAGGAATGTTACATTTTCAACTCAATAGTAGCTTTGAAAGACTTAAAAGCATCCAAGGAACTTGATTTTTTCTATAGGAGATCTATCCATCTAAATCGGGAATAATCGTCTATAAACGTGATAAAGTACCTATATCCCCCCATGGAAGTGGGTGTGATAGGTCCACATATATAAGTATGAATAAGCTCCAACACATTGTCACCCTTGTTTGCTCTTGTATTTCTTACTTTTGCGGTAAGCTTGCCATTAACGCAATCAACACAAGTATGAAAATCAGAAAAATCTAGATCATGCAGAATAGCTTCTTTAATCAACCTATCAATCTGAGGTCTAGAAATATGTCCTAGACGTCTATGCCACAACATAGAGGAATTTTCATCAACTCTACTACGCTTATGTCCAATAACAGAATTAACAGACATGTCATTCAAATTTAGCATGTAAAGCCCATCATATAAAACTCCTAAGCCAACAGTAATTGAATTGAAATAAACAACAAGTTTACCATTACCAAATTCCTTCTCATAGAAGGTACATAAAAAACGTATTTCAACAACAAAACATGTCCAGAAGGTAAATTTAAAGAAACTACTCTTATGTCTTCAACTGGTGCTCTAGCTCCATCTCCCATGATAATCTTAGACTCGACATCACTTGGTTTTCTCAGGCTTGAGAACCCTTGTAAAGAATTCACAACATGAATATTGGCACCCGCGTCTAACCACCAAGAATTGGGAGGAACATCAATAACATTAGATTCAAAACAAGCTAGAGCATATAGGAGTATACCTTCCTTATCAACATTCTTCTTTTCAAGAATATAACAGTCAACTAGCTTGTTCCCAAATTTCTTACAATAGGCACAATTTGCCTTGAATTACTTCTTCTTAGGCTCCAAAACCATTAATGCTTTCCTTATGTTCCCCTTTTCATAATGAGATTTGCCTTTGAATCCCTTTTTCACATGTTTAGTGCTAGAACTAGTAGCTGTTAACTGCATACTATAAGACTTAGTCTTTTTAATCGATGCTTCCTCTTGAGAAATAATAATTATCATCTCATCAATTGTCCATTCCTCCTTCAGAGTGTTGTAAGAAGTCTTCAACACATCAAACTGAGAAGGAAGAGATTCCATAACCTACCAAATCAAGTAACTATCACCAAGCTCTACCTTTAGAGATTTGAGTTTATTATAATAGTGCACAAGCTTCATCATATGCTCACGAACACCACTAACACCATCATATTTGGTCTTTTCAAGAAGTGATAGATACTGACCCTTTTGAGCTTTGTCAAAAGTCTTAAACATCTCACCAACCGATCTCATAAAATCCTTAACATTGTCATTATCTAGAATGCTCTGTCGAATAGACTTCTCCATGGTGTATCTCATCACCATCAGGCATGTAAGACCTGGGAAAATTAAATAAATTAATAAGTATTTATTTAATAAATGCGACAGCAAGAATTCCTAAGTTATTTAATGTGGAGAGAAAAGACAATGAACAATGGTAGCTTAAGTGGTAAAGCACGTTGATGGTGTGGGGAGGACTTGGGTTCGAGTTTTGTGAATGCCATTTGTGGATTATTTTTATTATTTAATTATTTTGCATACAAGCATGGTTGTGGGATAAGAGGTTATAAGGCATGGTGCGCATGAAATGTCACGAAACATGAATAGGTTGAATTAGTTGTGCACTTGCTTTGAGATTGGATGGGTGTGTGTTCGAACCTTGGTAAACATGAATTAGGTTTTCTTTTTGCTAAAATTTTTTTTGGCATGAATTAGGGGATAAAAAACCCTAGCCATCTTGAGGAACATATGTAAGGGCTTGAAAACCATCTCATAATGGTTGTTGAATGACAATTAAACCCTATTTCAATGCATTTTCGTTTTCTTGCAATAAACCACAATTAAGGGATAGCTAAGGGGAAAATTAAGAGGGATAAAGTGTGTTTTAGAGGATGCTTTTGGTGAGTACTGAGAGGAGAGGAATTGCAGAGCAACAATTGTGTTTAACGAGTGAGAGGGAGAGCTAAATTGAGGAAGAGCAAAGGAAGCCATTGGTGATCAAGGAAGAAACTCTAAAATTATCAAGTTTGAGCAAGGTGTACCAGGTTATGGGAGCTTTACTCGTTAATCTCTGTGTTTACGAATGAATTGCATGATAATATAGTATGATTATACATGAATCCCTGCTATACTGTTTAATTTCGTGTCTTTGGAAATCCCTAGAAACCACCTGGCGATAGATCATTGTCCGCCAAGCGACTCATCTCGTTTTTAAGCCATTTTGGGTTCCTACAAGGGAACCGCCTAGCGGCAGCACCCTAGCCGCCAAGCGACACATATTGACCACCCAGATTTTTGGGTTTTTTTATGAATTGTCTGGCGGTGATGAACATTGTAAGACACGTGGAATTTAATTAATTAATTAAATAATTAATTAATAAAGGCGGGTAGTGGGAGCCTTTATGGCATTTAATACTGACATGTATGACGTGGAAAAGTATTAGCTTAAGTGATTGAGAGTACTTTATTATATGATAGGACTTGGGTTCAAGTCCTATGTATGCTATTTATGTGTTATTTAATTATTATTATTTTTAATAATATGCTTGATCATGTTGAGTGATAATATAATCATAGAATTATATTAATCATCATGAAACATGAATTGGTTAAATGGTTATGCATTGGTTTGACATGGGCATGGTTAGGGGCTTGAACCTTGGTTAACTCAAACTAAGCTTTCTTTTTGCTAAACTTATTTCTGGCAAAGAGGAAAAGGGTTGGGAACCTTAGCAACCACGTGAAGGCAGCCTCGGCTGGAAAAACAACTAATGATGGACTTTGAATGACAATTATACCACTTTTAATGTCATTTTCGTTTTAGCACATTAATCCATCATTAAGGCACTATTATAAGGGAAAATTTAGGTGAGAGGAAAGGTTTTCTGCATTTGTTATTGCTGTATAGGGAGAGGAGTACGAAAATGGAGAGTTTGGTGAGGATTGAGTGAGGAAAGGAGCTGCATTGATATAGAGTCAGAGGAAGAGCATTGGTGATCAAGGGGGAACTGAAAACAATTTCAAAATAAACTAAGGAAGCCAGGTTAGGGGAGTTATTCACGTTAAATTTTATGCTAAAGCATGAATTGTATGATATATGCATGTGTTTGATTTCCATGAACCTCTGTTGTCTGTTAAAATTCGAATTTCTGGAAAATTTCCAGAAATCGCCTGGTGTGTTTCTGGGTTCCTTTGAGGAACCGCCTGACGGTGAAGCCTGTACCGCCAGGCGATGCAAACCTGTAACCCATTTATAGGTTCTTTGATGAAGAGCCTGGCAGAGGTGTTTGAACCACCAAGCGGCGCGAACCAAATTTTGGTTTGATTTTGGTGTTCTGAGTGTTGTGGGATGACTCTAATCAGAGGGGAAGCCAATTTTAATGGTTAGGGGGTGATTGGATGTCAAACATCATTGAAATTCATTTAATTGATGGCTAAATTGGATGAAATAATAGGAATATTATCTTAGGGTTGATGATTTGGGAATTTTTATAGTGGCAGCAATCTAAGGGGAAAATGTGAATGAATTCGTGAATGGGAAGTGTTAGGGATGAACCGTAATCTTAATAACTGGGATCGTATCCTATGGAGTCATAAATTGATGGAAATCAGAGTTGTAGTGAAGGGGGTAAGGTTCGCAGGTGCAGGAACCGCTTGACGGCACTCAATTTGCCGCCAGGCGCCATACCAGAGTTACATGGTGTTCTGATTCACGAAAAACATTGTTTTTCGTACTTTTCGCGCAACAGGAATTGCTAGGCGGTAGTTTAGTCCCGCCAGGCGCCACCTTCCTCACTTTTGGGCGCTAGGTGTCACCATTTTTCTGGTTTGTGCAGTTTTTGTAAAATTGCATTTACCGGTTCGTTAACCGTTCAATTAAGGTGAATTTTTTACAAGTGGTCCATAACATGTGGTTCTTCACTTTGTACGGTGGAGATTTGATTTTCATGTCAGTAGCTAGAGATATACGTTACTCAATATTGCTGATTTGGGAATCTTTAAAATGCACGAATAACCTCTTGATAATTCCTAGTAACTTTTAATGAAACATGATTGGGTTCTATGGTAAGTCTCTATCAATTTGTTAGTCACATGTGGATAATTGGTTTGGTGAAGGCATGCATGTCAATATTAAATTGCATTGGTGCATAAGATCATGTGCTTAAAATTGTTAGAGTGTTGTTGCTTATATTTTATTTGAGCATGCTTGGGATGGTCTATATGACTAGGGGATGAATGCACATGTGAGGTGCTATAAGGTCTGGAACATTATAGATGGCAATGCTTTTAATTAAGGGTGCTCTAGAATGAGAGCAAATAAGAGCAACCAGTGTGAAGTGTGTTTGAACCTGAACTAAAACCAGTACTGCGCAAGTACTGGTGTAGCGCCTGGCGGTGGTGATCGATCCGCCAAGCGACAACGTAGAAATAGGGGGTTCTGGATCACGGTGACGCTTGGCGGTAAGGAGGGGTGCGCCGGGCGGAGTCTGTAGTTCAGTAAATACTAAGGCACGTGGCGCCTAGTGGTAGAGGAAGTCCCGCCAAGCGATAGTTACAGTGGCAGTGAAGATTAAGGCGCTTAGCGCCTAGTGGTACGTGTCCCCTGCCAGGCGAATTGGAAGCGGCAGTGCTTGGCGGTATGTGTCCCCCACTAGGCGATTTTGTTGTAACAGATTGATGTTATGCTTGCTATGATGTGCATGATCTACAAGGCTTCTAGGATATCTTAAAGGTCGGGTTGTTGGTGTTCCTTGAGTTGAGCTCGGAACGTATCCCTTGAGTTGAGCTCGGGATAGGGGTTACGCACGTGGCATTCCTCGAGTTGAGCTCAGAATGGCATCCCTCGAGTTGAGCTCTGGATGGCGGATGAACACGAGTAACCCTTGAGTTAAGCTCGGGTTGGCAAGTGTTGCCGGTGTGAGTGTGCTGGTTGTGGCCAATACGGATGGGTCCAGATAGATTGCCCTCCTTAGTAGTTGAGTGACGAGTTTGGTAGTCTTGGGACATTACGAATTATGTTCGTATATGGGAACTCCACCTGCCGTTACGGTGTATGATCCGTAGCATAGTTTCTCGCACATGCTCTATCGGTTGTGGCCGATAGTTATGGCAGCAAGACACCTTGAGGTACTCACTGGAAGATGTAGATTGTGTGATTGTGTGATTGGTATATTTGTGTCGTATATATATATATATATATATATATATATATATATATATATATATATATATATATATATATATATATATATATATGTATGTATGTATATATATATATGTATGTATGTATATATATATATATATACATACATACATATATATATATACATACATACATATATATATATATATATATATATATATATATATATGTATATGTATATGATTATTTTGTTAGCTCACCCTATCTGCTTATGTTTGGCGATGATCGTGTACGCAGTACACGGGAGCAGATAATGTTGCAGGTTGATCTGGTGAGGCTTAGCATCGGAGCGGGGAAAACTCATGAGAACAGTTTTATAGAGTTTTATGATTTATGGTTTTGGAATAAAGATGTAATCTTTTATGAGACTGTTTTGGTACTTTATTGAATTTTGAGAAGATTTGAACTTAAAGTTATCTTTATTATGAAATAAATTATTTGAAATTTTCTACGTTTTTGGAAAAAGGATTTATAATAAATGTGATTTTATTTTCTTATTATATATTATATTTTAAACCCGTAATAACCGGTCGGGATGTTACAAACACTCGCTACGCGACGCGAACCAATTTTGGTTCGATTTGGATGTTTTGGGTGTTTTAGGTTGAGTTGATCGAGGGAAACAACCTCTTTTAATGTTAATCATTTTTTGGGTCTTAGGTGCCATTGTTTTTCTTGTTTGTGCAGTTTTGATAAAACTACATTTCCAGTTCGTTAACCGTCCGATTTAGGTTAAATTTTGACAGGTGGTCCATAACATGTAGTTCTTCACTTTGAACGGTGGAGATTTGATTTGGAGGTCAGTAGCTAAAGATATATGTTAGTCATTATTTCTGGTTTTGGAGTCTTTAAAAGACATGAATAAGCTCTTGATAATTTCAAGTAACTTCTAATGAAGCATGATTGGGTTATGTTGTAAGTCTCTATCAATTTGAATGTTCCTTTGGGTCAGTTACATGTGGAGAATTGGTTATTGGTGAATGCATGTGTGTCAATATTAATTTGCATTGGTGCAAAGATCATGTGCTTAATTTGTTAGAGTGTTGCTGCTTTATATTTTTTTGAGCATGCGTTATTCATAAGTTAGAATTGAATGCTAGCATAGATTTAATGGGTGGAATATATATATATATATATATATATATATATATATATATATATATATATATATATATATATATATATATATATATATATATATATATATATATATATATATATATGAATATGTGGGGATTGATGCATATGATATATGGTGATACTTGTGTACGCGTATGATGAAGCCATCTAAATTGAGATTGTGCATGTGAGTCATGTTGATTTCTGGAAGCTTATATTATTGATTGTGGATATGCATAATTATAAGAGTAGGATTGATTTTACTTTGTTCTAGGTGCTTAAATAAAACCAGTACTATGCAAGTACTTGTGTAGCGCTTGGCGGTGGTGTTTGACCGCCAGGTGATAACTACAAAACCAGTAGAGAATTGAAGCGTGTGGCGCTTGGCGATAAGGGTTGTCCCACCAGACGATACTTGCTGAAACAGTAGCATCAGAGGCGCTTGGCGCTTGGCAGCACGTGTCCCCCGCTAGGTAGTGTGGAAGCATGGTGCGCTTGACAACTCGTGAGTAGCGCTAGGCGATGTTGTTGAGGCAAAAATGTTTGGCTTCCTTTGGTGTGCGTGATCTACAAGGCTTCTACGATATCTTAAAGGTCGGCTTGTTGGTGTTCCTTGAGTTGTGGCTCGGAACGTATCCCTTGAGTTGTGGCTCGGGATAGGGGTTAAGCACGTGGTAATCCTTGAGTTGTGGCTCGGAATAACATCTCTTGATTTGTGGCTCGGGATGGCGGATGAACGCGAGGAACTCTTGAGTGTTGGCTCTGGTTGGCGAGTGTTACCAGTGTGAGTGTGCTGATTGTGGCCCGCACGGATGGGTCCAGATAGATTGCCCTCCTCAGTATTTAGCTGACGAGTTTGGTAGTCTTGGGACATTACGAACTACGTTCGTATTGGGAACTTCACTTGGCGTTACAGTGTGTGATTCGTAGCATGGTTTTCGACACGTGCTTTATCGGTTATGGCTGATAGATATGGCAGTAAGACATCTTGAGGCATTACTAGAAGTTGTAGAACACGATTAACATGGTTGTGGTCGTGTGGTATGAAATCAAAGGATGAAATTCCTTTGTTGTGATTGTGTCATATATATATATATATATATATATATATAAATGTGTTGTATATATATTTTATTCTATTGCTGTGATTGTGTCATATATATATATATATATATATATATATATATATATATATATATATATATATATATATATAAATTCCTTTTAACATCGTTCTTGCTTTTTACACAAAAAATAATCACAAGAAATATGGTAAAATAAATAGAACTTATCACCACACACCTTTCGAAGAAGCGACCCCGATTAGATTCCACCATAAAGACGAAACCCACAAATTTACACCACTACAATGATGACAACACTACAAACAACAATAAAAATCCCTCATTTCCATCCCAATGGATACGAATGTCGAACTGTCGAAGCTTTCGTCTAATGGGTAAACCCACACTATTGCGACAAAGAAGAAGATGGGTTTTTAGAAAAATAAGGGTTGAAGATGAAGAATGGCAGTTGAAGACGAACATTAATGGTTGAAGACGACGAAAAAGATGCTTTTTAGTTTAACCATTTGCACTTCCACTTTCTATTTTTTTCTCCTCCAATTTCCACTCTGATTTTTTACGTTTTCTCCTCCTGCTTTCTTCTAAAGAAACCAACGTGAAAATTGAAAAAAATTTGAAAAACATATGACATGTCACGTTGTGATAGAAGTTGTCAAAAAATGGATATTACTATATCATTTTCCTATATTTATATATTTAGTAAAGCTATATAAGAAAGTACACGTAGTTAAACCCTTAACCCTAAAGGGAATATGGTTTGATGGCATTCAAATAGAAAATTTATGGATATGATTTGCTAGAAAAATTGCTTGTTTAATTTACATTGTTTATTAATCACTCGATTAATTATTCTAATTTAATTCTAAAGTTTTAGAATTAATAAGATAACATAACTTGTTAATTGGGTTTTAAAGTTCTAAAATAAGTCATCCAACATACAAAAATTATGGATATGATTTGCTAGTAAATTCGCTTGTTTAATTTACATTATTTATTAGTCACTCGATTAATTGTTCTAATTTAATTCTAAAATTTTAGAATTAATAAGTTAGCATAACTTATTAAGAGTGGGTTGAACATATTTAGAAATTTGTTGAGTATAATTTAGTCTTTGTATTTGAAATTTTGACTCAATTGAGTCCCAATCTTTTTTATTTTTAAATGTAGAATCTTTGTCTCTTTCCAAAGTGAGACCAAATCAATAATTAAGCTTAATAGCAACTTATATATACATGTTAAAATAATTTTTCAAAATTTATACATCAAATCACTCCATCTAAATATTCAAATTAATTATATTTTTTACATTTTAAATTACAATAAAAAATCCCTATTAAAATCACTCCAATAAAATATTAAAAATGTAAATTTAAAGTGACACTTCACATATTAAAAATATTGAAATTCAAAACCTACAAATGTTATTTTACATTTTCATTTTTTAAAATATGTATTTTTTAATTTAAATTGAAAAATAAAATTGGAACTCAATTAAGTCAAAATTTTAAAATATAAGGATTCAACTGAGTCAACATTTTATATGCAATGACTAAATTGAATACAAGATATTCTCATGTGACAATGACGCTAACACATGGTACTCACACTAATATGTGACACTCACACTAACATTAACACGTGAAAATACTATGAACTGACACATAACATGTACGAACATGTTATGAACGTCAATCTAAGCGAAAAAGACTTAATTGAATCATTTTTACAACTACAAGGACTTAATTGAACCAAAAAAAAAATTAGAGGACCGAATTGGATCACATAGAGAAATATGAGGACCAAAAGACCAATTAAGTCTAATAAATCATAAGTTAAACATGTATCACTAAGTTCTATACATAGAGTCATACCCAATATTATTTTTACTATGGTTGTCTTCATTTACACTACAACATTTTTTACTTTAGGCCATGCCAAACTTGCCCACATGTATAACACTGTAGCCTTAACACAAACAAGATGGATTGGATTGGAGTACTGGTTTCGATCTATGGATTGTATGAGATTCAACAATTTGTTTATCATGAGTGAAAAAAATTTGCCTCTCCCACATTGAATACCAAATGCTTTTATTGAAAAAGAGTATAAATCTCCCAAGGTGAAAAAGAGATTCTAACGAAGTCGAACTACACCGATTTATAAGAGTTTATCGTCGTGTTACTGGTGAAGATCGACGAAAATGTTTAAGTCAGTATAATCATATAAAAAAACTCTATAATGTAAGAGTGGGTATGAGAATTGAATGAATACTCCATAAAAATGTTTTTTTGTAAACCTTTTTTAATCTAGACTAAGTGTATAAGAGGTGTTCAAAATAAATAAATAATTAATATTATTTTGCTGATTATTTATTATTTAATCAATTAAAATTATATATATATATATATATATATATATATATATATATATATATATATATAAAAGAAAATATCCAAATTATATTGATATAATTCATGTAGTTTGAATTCTATTATATTTAATTAGATATCTATAACAATATATAAAGGGGATTCCCCTTTTTGTGTCCACATTTCAAAATATCAATTTTACCCTTTAAATATAATAATTTATTAAATTTTTAAAAATTGACCGTTACTTTTACAATGTTTTTATAAATTCGGCTATTTCTTCTTCTTCTCTTCTTTTTTATTTATCAATGATTATTCTTTCATCTGTTTTGATATATTTCACTTTATTTTTAATAAATATAATTTTAGTTTATATAACAACTTAATAATATTACAATATTATCACTTACTAATATAATATCACGCATATTTAAAAAATATATCGCGCCTGTGTTTATGCTAGTTATATTATAAATGCATATTCTTATATAGTTCGGATATGAGTTGGTAAAAGATTGAATTTATTCATTTCAAATTTGGTTTATTAATGAACTCATGGTAGGTTTAAAATAAATTTAATTTACGAGAGAGTACAGTAGTACAAGTTATCCAAAATATAAATGTCAGAAGTGGGATTTGAACCCACGCCCTTTTTCAAGGACCAGAACTTGAGTCTGGTGCCTTAGACCACTCGGCCATCCTGACACTAAACATAAATTTGCTAACCCTAAAATGAACATGATTTGATGGTATTCAAATACAAAAAATTATGGATATGATATGCTATTTTAAAATCGCCTACTTAATTTAATTTAATTCTAGTTTTAGAATTTATAACATAGCATAAATTCTTAATCGATTTTAAAGTTTTAAAATAATTCATATAACATAAATTAATGACTTGAAAATTTAGGAAATTAGATTTGTGTTTACCATTTATTATTTTAGTCATTAAAATAAAGTTAAAGAAATATAAATATTCATCACTATGAATTATAAATATATAAATACGTTATTAGTAATATCATATGACAATAATTAAATTGTTGCCATAGTTATTTGTGACAATAATTTTATGTTATTATGTTGGATGTTAGAATTGTATTTGGTTTAACATATTATAATTTTTATGTATATGATTAATTATTTATGGACGACGCAAGTTGATTAACCAATTTTTGATGAAGTTGATTATAACTAAAGGGATATAACTTTTGTACAATCTTAGTTAGAGATGTAAAAGAAATTTGTACTCGCAGGTATCCGTGGATAAAACTCGCAACGAATAGGAAATGAATATTGTAAATGGATATCCGCAGGTGGCGGGTACGAGTATTTTTTATACCCGCATGTTAACAGGACAGGTACGAGTATCATAGTATCTCTACCCACAGATACTAGTACCTGCTATATTCTAATTTAAATTAAAAAATTTAAAAAAAATGATTAAAATATTAATACATTGATTTTGAATGAGTTATTTTTTATCAATTAGGTTTAAAAAAAATTCATTTCTTTGTATTTAAATGACTTGTTTGCATTGTGTTTGAAATTTATAAATGTTATGCATTGTATTTTTATTTGAATTTATGGTTAAAATATGTTATTAAATATTATTCTTTTTGTAAATATCCGCAGGTACCCGTGGATATTCGCGGATATTAAAAAAATATGCAAGTACTCGCATAATGGATATCCACACGGATATGAGTACGGGTACGAGACAAATATTTTTTCAGCGGATAGGGTACATGGGAACTACTACCCGTACCCTATCCGCCCCGTTGACATCCCTAATCTTAGTATCTCGAGTTTTAACAAGAACATTATTTATAGAAAGGCCTTAATAGTAAATTAGTATCTATTTTTGATGAATTTGTTCAATTTAGTACTATTTTTTTCTTATTTAATCAAGTTTCAATTTTTGTCAAGTTTTGTCAATTTAGTTCTATTTTGCAGCGTCGTTTAAATAGTTAACATCATAGGAGGGTGGAACACTTCGTTTGAGGTGGCCTCTGACGTATCCTGTTTTATCACTGACATGTGTCTTCCTTCTCATTTTCATAAAACACACTTCATGTTCTCCAGTGATCCAACTTCACACTCAATTTTCTTCCTTCAAACAAAAAAAACCATCTTTACATATTCATCTTTTCTCAACACTAAACCACCCATCATCAACACAAAACACACATAAACTTTCTCTACATTATCTTCCTTTCCATAAAATCAACACACTACTCTCAACCGCAATCAACTTCATCTTCTTCCTTAATCAATTTCCAATTCAGAATGAATCGACCAACACATAATCACACACAAACAACTACTTTTTCTCCTTTAAAAAAACCCGCTTTACTCCTATCTCAAAACAAGTAGATTAAACTCCCTTTTTCTATCTCTCCTCATCCCCATAGCCTAACCAAAGAGCATGTAACTACACATTCCCTCATCTCATTCACCTTATATCCAATCAAACACAGCATCATTAGAAATCAAAGAGCAAAGCTATAACAAGAATAACATTCCAATGAAGCACCGACTGTGGCAATTGATTGTCGTCGATGGCTACTCTAGTAATAAAAGGAGGTGATGGAGGTTGTGGGTTTAGGAAGCAATTGTGTCTGCCTGTGAAGGGGGAGAATATGGTGGCATTGACATTCGTTGGCAACGTCTCTAACGGTGATGGCGGGGCAAATAAAAGATTTGAGCGACAAGGTGATTATTTTAATCGATTATTTGAAATAAATATAAACTTAAAAATACTGATTCAATCATATTAAATTTAAGAAGAAAATGTTGTTAAATCTATCAACCTTTATATTCCAAAATAATTTACATGATGTATAAAAGTAAACTTTTTGGTGATTAAATAAATTGTTACATTTGTTTTATATTAGTTTTAAATTTTTTGGATAAGATTTTTCTCAAAATTTTGTTTCCAGTTTTATATTCTCGCTGCAACTAACCTTTCTTCTGGTTGCTTTTTCAGCCTCGGAGAAGAAATTTTCTGGAAGGGGTCTTCTGCTTTTAATCCAATAAGCTTGCAACAAAGCATTCCCAATTCATCCAATGTATGAATGATGAAACTGACCACTCTCCACATCTTCGCTTAACCCAATTCAAATATTAAAAAGGTGAAGGTTCAATATCAAATCAATCACTATATATATTTCAGACCCTGGATGATGCGATCAAGTGCTGCTAATTGCTTCAATTCCCCCTACACCTTATGGGTTGCTTATTAGGGACATGACTTCGTTTGAAGTAGAAGAAAGCAGTCAATGACCACACCACACACAGTCTAATATTATGTTCCAGCACCTTAACGCCCCCGTTTGGGTTACAAGCCACCACGACCTGGCTCGGCAATACCTCTTGTGAGTCAAAGGCTTATAAGTCCTTTATCTTCGGTTAACTGTGCGATGTGGGACTTCCAAAGAAAAGAAGAGGTATGCTACTTGGCTACGTTTTCGATAACTTTGAGTCTTTTGGTACACTAAATTTGTCTCCACTGGGGTTGGCAGATTCTAAATCTAAATCAACACGAGTTCTCCTGCTGAATTTTTTAGGTTTAGAAGCAGTAGTGGTGGCATTTGATGAGGAAATTGACTCATTAGAATTAGATATTATTGGCTCAGGGTGTTTGTCTCCAAGTGAAAACTTCTTCGCTTTCTTCGCTTTCTTTTTGGACAGCACCACTGGAATACTACCAAACATGATACAATTCTCGATGTCATGATCAGCCACAACCTGCTATCAAATCATGAAAATTAAAAACAACAGATCTGTAATCGCAAAATGCAGCAGAGAAAGCCTAATACTACAATTTTTATTTAATCCTACAAGCCAACAAAGCCAAATTAAGGTACAGGTTTCGTTCATTATTTCTGTTTTGTGAAACAAAAATAATGGTTCATTCATCAAGTCACTGAACAATGACATAAGACTATTGAATCATACATGGTTTTTGCGGACAGCAGAGACTGCAACAGATGGTGAAGAGTTGGTGGTAGAATTCACAATTTTTCCCATCTTGTTGGAACCCATGAATGGAATTTGGAGAAAGATGCGGTTGCAGATTGGTGACTGAGGAGATTGAAAGTGAAATAGTAACTTAAGAGAAATGGGGAGTGAAACAAGCATGGATGCTATTAAAAACAACCAGTCATCAAACACCTTTGGTTTGATTCCTATCAGATGTTACTTGATACATCCAATGATATGTAACTGTGACTTAGTTAAGATTGTAAATATCAATAGTTTTTTGGGAAAATATTAGGTTTGTAACTGTAACATACACCAGACATAAATTTTATTGTAATCAATAGTGTTTCCTCACAGGATTTAAGGAAGTGGCCACTTATATTGAAATTGAAGCAAGCAACTTATGGACTTTGGTTTGATGGTGATGATTCGTATGCAATTTACAGCTCTATTACACTTCCACACAACCTTTCCATCTAAAAGAACTTTTAAAACTAAAAACAGTTTAAAATTTTGATTTTATTTAATTTATTTTTGTAATCCTTTTCAAATAATTTATGAAAATAATTTATTGGGTTTATATACCAAGAGAGAGTGAAATTTATAGGATTACTCTTAAATATTGAATTACTCTTAAATAGAATTACTTAAATTAAATTAAACTATAAGCTATGATATTAAAAAATGAAATGTTTACTTGTAATAAACCAAACATCCATATATACTTCATACAATTTAACAATGTAGAGTAGTTCAATTTGAGTTAGTTCACTCTGCCCTAATTAAATTCAATTTATTTAAATTATTATACAATTTAACTCAATTCTTTTATAACACTTATATGATTTGGTTCAATTTTATGGTAATTCAAATTGGTGCATTTTGTCCACTCCGATGAGCATCGGTTGAAAGAAAATTATTATTTATTATTTCATACTAATATATACATTTCATATTTAATATAATAATCAGTACTATTAAATTGTAATTAGCTTTTTTTCAAGAAAGAAGGAACCTGTAAGTTGAAGAACTCTGATGTAACGTTATCCTATTTTAGGGAATCATGCCAAAATGACATTAAGTCATGGTTAAGTGAAAAAATAGCTTAGTGTCAGATAGAATAACTTCCATAGTGAAAAAATTATTTTTCATAAGAAACGAAAATCAAAAGATATTTGTTTTAAAGATAAAATAACTTCCATATTGAAAATACCATTTTTTTTTCATTTGGAAAGAATTCTCAAATGCAATGTTTGTGTCGGTACGAGAAGTTCATTATTATGTGAGAACAATCCAAATTAAGAATTTTAAAAATAAAGAGTTCAATCGTACGTCAATTTTGTAAAGAACATAGTTTATATATAGCAAATTGTGAAGACTCGGTGGTTGAATCAATCCACGATTTTACTTTTATTCCAAGATCAAATTTGATAAACTCAATGATATCATAATGAATTAATTTAATTGAGATTGTAAATATGGATGCTTTTTAGAAAAGAAAAATGTTTGTTTTGAGATAAATCTTATAATAATTCTAAGTATCAGTCACTACATTTCAATCTAAAAACCCTTTCAAATCTTGAAACGATTGAGATTTTTATTTTATTTGGGTTTGAAATTACTTATCAATTAAATGATAGAAATAAAATAATATAAGACACGATAATATAATATATTCATACAAAAGTTTAAAAAGGATTGTGTACATGAAATTAATGAAGCATCCATAGAAGTACGTAATATGAGATGCTAATATTTTCTTTCTGATAGGTATTCTTAAACATAGGAGTGTTTTACGTTGTTACTCTTCAAAATGCCTAATGAGATATCAGTTTTATATCCTATCAGCAGAGACCAGAGACCTCTTAAATAAGTATTTGATTATTCAAGCCCATCACATATAGTTTACTAAACAATCCAACCCATCACGGATCATTCATCAGAAACCCAAAATTATATATTACCCATACAATAATAAATTATGTGCAATATAATTAATATTAAAAAATAATTTAGTTTATTGATTAATGCTAATCCATAATAATAACAAAATAGAGAATAATAATTTTATATAATAAAATTATATAAAATATAACATTCTCCCACTTGGATAACATTAATAAATAAATTAATTATATCAATTGCAACATAAGTACAAATACCAATTAAGAAATATAAACATGAATCACAAAGATAATATCCGATAGGGATACTTACCATATGCTTAGATTTCTTAAATAATGGATAATATATAAAATAAAAACAAACATAATAAATATGTGATCCCAAAATGGTTCATAAATTCTATATGTAGAAAGAGAAAGAGATATAATGAAAACCATAATAATATAAAGTGTAAATCTCAAACTCCCACTAACCCAATACATCAAAAGACTTAACCACACCCATATGAGTTACATGATTTTGAAAAACTCCAACAGATAAGCCTTTAGTTAGTGGGTCTACTAACATATTTTCTGTAGCAGTATGCTCAATCTATAAGACCCGTGAAAATTAATTAATTAAATATTTAATTAATTAATAAATACGGGTAGAAAGCTCCTTTATGGCATTAACTATTGTTTAATGTGACATGGAAAAGTGCTAGCTCATGTGGTTGAGAGTACTTTGATTGTGTGAGAGGACTTGGAATTGAGTCCTATGTATGCCAATTATGTGTAGTTGTTTTATTATTGATTTTAAAGTTATGTATGAGTATGTGATCGGTATTGTAAACTTATGTTGATTTATGTATATCACCAAATGTGATTTGGTATAGTGGTTGTGCTTTGGCCTTAGGAGTGGAAGGTCATGGGTTCAAACCTTGGTGGGCAAAGAATAAGCTTTATTTTTACTAACTAATAGTTGTGGTATGAATGTGAAGGGGTAAAGAAAAGTCTATTGAAGAGGAATTAAAACCCACAAAGCGGGCTGAACTGAGAGGAAGTCTGCGGGTCCAGAAAAAAAAAAAGGGTTGGAAAATTGCGGGTCCAGAAAAAGGTCTCTCACTAAACATTCAATAAAATAATTTTAAAGAATTCTATTAGAATCTATTAAATATAGAATGTAAATATCATAATATACTGAGAGGAAGTCTGCGGGTCCAGCAAAAAAAAGGGTTGGAAAATTGCGGGTCCAGAAAAAGGTCTCTCACTAAACATTCAATAAAATAATTTTAAAGAATTCTATTAGAATCTATTAAATATAGAATGTAAATATCATAATATAGAATGTAAATATCCTAAATTCATAACTGAATCTTATATTCTATATCAATTTTATATTCATATTTTTGTATTTAAAAAAGAGTCGTTGAATCCAGTTAATTGAAATTATTCTAACGTTTATATTTGTTACAGAAAAAGCTTTTTGAATTCCCCGTAAAAATAGATTGCGCTCGCCTAAGTGAGTTCTCGAAGTGTGTTCTTGTGTGTTTTGTTGAAGACTCGTCTAGGCGAGGTGTTAGAGTGGTTTTGGGCGAATGTGTGGCTCGCCCATGCGGGAAGATCTCACCTAAGCGAGATGACGAGTTGTTGCTACTGTTTTAGGCTCGCTTAGGCGAAGGGAGCTAGCCCAAGCGAGAATGAGGGCTTAGCTTGGGCGAGTGTCCCTAGCTTAAGCTAGTTTATGTTATTTTGACATGTTGCAATTGCTTGTGGGTGTGATTTGGTTACTTTATCCTAGGTATAGGAAGTATATGCATGTGTTGTGGTGTGTGGGCTTGGAGGACTAAGTCCATTAGGGGTCTGGGATGTGCTCAGTGGTTGGACACATGATGGGCATGAAACTGGTGGAGTTCCCGTCGGCTACTAATGGGCGAGGAGTCCTTAGTATGGTGATTGCATGTGTCGGGCGCACGATGGGCAAGGAACTGTGATGTTCCCGTCGGCTACTATTGGGCGAGGAGTCCATAGTATTGTGATTGCGTGCGTGTCAGGGTCCAAGTATGAGACTTGGATGTTTTACTACAGACGAGGAGTCTGTAGGGCAGGACTATGAGTGGGATAGGCTCATAGGGTTGGACCACGAATGAGTTAGTTTCGTGGGAGCACAGGGAAGTCCCAAGACCTAGTTCATGCGTATGACTCATGAAGGACTATGAGGTCATGGTTGGGTGATTTGGAAATTATGAGTTTTGTACTTAGGTTGTTTTGGGTTGGGAAACATGTTTATTTCATATATTTGTTTATACTTTATTGTGCATAGCTCACCCTATCTGTGTGTGTGTGGCGATGATCAGATAACTTGTTATCCGGGAGCAGATGATGTGACAGGTGGGCCAGGAGACGCATAGACTCAGAGCGGGGGCTAGCTTGGGATTTTTGTATATATATATATATATATATATATATATATGTAATATTTTAGTTTTGAGATAATTATGTAATCATTTCAGGAGCCATTGAGTTTTATTCCAGTTTTATGAGTATTGACTCCTGGTTTATGACAGTGATATTAAAGTTTTAAATTTCCCGTGATTTTTTTGGGAAATGGTTTTATTAAATGTGTTCTTTATTTTATCTTGGATTTTATTTATTAAATTTTCGTAATATTCCTTAGGGATGTTACACATTCTGAGTTTGATAATCCAAAACTTTCTCTCTAACAAACAGAAATTTTATATCAAAATGCTTTGAGCGAGTAGAACTTTTGTTGTTTTGAGATAAATAGACGGCAACAGTGTTGTCACAATATATCACAACTGGCCTAGAAATACTTTCAACAATTTGAAAGCCAGAAATCAAATTTTTAAGCCACACAGCTTAAAAAGTAGCTTCATAACAAGCAACATACTCTGCCTCCATAGTGGAAGTAGCTGTAAGAGTTTGTTTAACACTCTTCCAAGAAATGGCTCCTCCTGCCATCATAAAAATAAAGCCGGATGTAGATTATCAATCGTCAGGGCAACCAACAAAATCAGAATCAGAATAACCAATGACCTGAAGTTGATCAGACTTCTTAAAGGTCAACATATGATCCTTAGTTCCTTGCAAATATCTAAAGACCTTTTTAACAATTTTCCAATGATCCAAACCTGGATCACTCAAGTATCTCCCTAAAGCATTAATAGCAAAAGCAATATCGAGACGAGTACAAACTTGAGCATACATTAAACTATCAACAACAGAAGCATATGGGATTTTTTTCATTTCAACTTTATCATCATCATTTTGAGGACACTAAGATTTAGAGAATTTGTGGTGTTGCATATAAGAAGCAAGAATGCATGTTAAACCTTTTAATGACTTTATCAATGTATCCTATTTAAGACAATCCAAGAATGCCACGTGACCTGTCACAAGATATCTGAATCAACACCAGAAGCAACACCAGAAGCAACACCAAAGTCCTTCATATCAAAGTGGCTATTTAACATAAATTTTGTCTCAGTCAAAAGTTCAACAGTGCTACTAGCAAGAAGAATATCATCAACATATAAGACAAGAATGATGAAATGGCTCCCATTTTTCTTCAAGTCAATGCATTGATCTGAGGCATTTTCCTTGAAGTCAAAAGAAGTGACCACTTAATCAAATTTCAAATACCATTGCCTAGAAGCTTGTCTTAGTCCATAAATAGACTTCTTCAACCTGCAAACCAAATGCTCCTTACCTTTTGTTTAGCAAAGCCATCAGGTTAAAAGATATACTAAAGCCATAACAACACGAAAAGAATCCTTAGTAGAGACTGGTGAGAAAGTCTCCTTATAATCAATGCCATCCCTCTAAGTATAGCCTTTTGCTACAAGTCTGACTTTATATTTCTCAACTTTTCCATCTAGACTACGCTTAGTCTTGAAGATCCATTTACACCCAACTAGTTTACAACCTAGTGGCAAATCCACAAGATTCCAAACATCATTATGAGCCATAAAAGCTAACTCATCATGCATAGCATTTAACCAATCATTACCATGAGAACTAGAGATAGCCTCTTCAAAAGTAGTAGGATCATCAACATTATTTAGATCATATTCATGCTCTTGAAGATGCACAAGATAATCATCAAGTATAGAAGACATGCATACTCTTTGAGATCTCCTCAAAGAAACTTCACCAACATCATCATGAACTTGTTCATCTACTACAAGTGATGTGGCATCCATAATATCTGGAACAAATTCATTTTCATCACGGACAATTGGAATTACATTATCTATAGAAAGATAAATGGATGGCACGAGAATAACAACATGGTTTTCTCTAAGAATGATTGGTCGTGGTGTATTGCTCCCACTATACAAAACATCCTCAAAGAATACCGCACGATTAGACTTAATAACCCGCATAGAGTGAGAAGGATTGTAACATCTCAAAATTTATACCACAATGTTTTCAGTATACTAACACCTAAAAAAAATTTATAATACATTTTTTTATGTATGTTGTATCTAATCGAATAAACTATGAATATTTAAATATAAAGATTATAAAAATTTATAGGATAAAAAATGGTTAAATAATTATAATAATTTTATTAAATATAAAAATATAAAAATATAAAAATTGCATGTATATATATAAATGACTATGCGTTATGATACATATATAGGGTTAGTTAATCATTAAATTAAATAATAATAATAATATAAAATAACTATAATATATATATATATATATATATATATATATATATATATATAATAAATAATATTAATGGTGGAATCTTAACGAATAACTATAATAAATATAACAATATGGATGATGCACTTAGATACATCTAAACCATTATTATTCAAAATAATAATAATAATAATAAATGATAAACAGAACACATGATGTTAAAGATAAACTAGTGAGGTGTAGAGAAGATAAAATATCTTCTAAAAATAATCTATAAGTAACTTAACGAGGAACTAAACCATTAATGCTTAGTTTAATTGAAACTAATAGCAATCATGACTCCACCACTATAAAAAGTAAAAAAAAAAAAGACGTTGGAAGGCAGGAAATGGATAAGAGACAGGAGTGAAGGTGTAGTGAAAAAAAAAGAAGAAAGAGAAGAGAAGAAGATAAAAGAGAGTGAGAGCGTAGTAGCAAAGGAAAAAGAAAACAAATTACATATAACCTTGGTGCATTTTCCACCACATTTTCCATAATAACTAAGGTAAGGAGATAAGACATTTATCATTCTATCTTTTGACTTTTATTTTTCCTATCTCTTCATAATTATTTTTATTTCTATATTTACCTTTAAGTGAAGTGTCCCTAACCTCATTCTAATTTATATTTAGTCCTCGTTCCTATTTATTTATTTATATTCATCTCTAGTTGTGCACTGGTCCTATTTATTTAATTTATATTTACTCTCATTTACTTATTTATATTTATCTCTAGTTACGTATTGGTCCTTTTTATACTTATTTTAATTATTGATTGATCTATCTATTATTTATTTATATAATTTTATGGTTTAATAGTGAAATAAAATTTATGATAAATAAAGATTTGATTATTTTAGTTGTAGGTATGACCTTGGGGATTTAAACGAGTTAGTATTACTCAAGATGAGATGTTCTTGAGTTACTTTGTTGGCCATGAGCTCATTTATCCTAACCAGTCACTACAAAATTAATCAATATCTTTATAAAGTATGATAAAATTCAGTTTTATGGATTTGGGAGAATTTTCATTTTATTTTATCTTATTATGATATGTTGCATATTTTTTATGGGATATTTTTCTCACTTCCCTATTTTATGATTGTGTGTGAAAAACAAAATTTTATAATCTTATCATAGATGGCTGCTCCTAACATGTTTGATCCCTTCTTTGCTGACATTGTGGTTGTTTTCCCATGAATGCATGGCAGACCAATGTAGTGAATAATTATGTGACATTTCAGGGAACAAGAAACTCTACTATTACTTTCCTCTCTACTCCTAACGCGCCGATTGTCATTGAAGGACAAATCGGATTTACCTTCTATTTACCCCCAACAGTCCAAGTGAACCCTATCCATAACCTTTTCCATCCACCTGTTTGAAAGCCAATATATGAGGGGGAAATTGTAAATAAATAACGCTCCTCCCTCTTCTAGTGTAGGAAATATAAGATGTACTAAATGGTTTGGATATAAGATGCATACAGTATTGTAAATAGATGTATATGTTAATATTTTAATTATGTGATATGTTATTGTAAAATTATGTTTCAAATCTTTTTAGTATAATATAGAAAATAATAGAAATAAATAAATAATAATTAAAAACAATTT
The DNA here is from genome assembly GCF_004118075.2 of Vigna unguiculata. Lineage (NCBI taxonomy): Eukaryota > Viridiplantae > Streptophyta > Magnoliopsida > Fabales > Fabaceae > Vigna > Vigna unguiculata. The sequence goes on from NW_021010934.1 coordinate 29,431, forward strand.
TTTTGTCGTCTCATTAGATGGTATCAGAGCAACTTTCCATGCGAGATCTGTGAAATGTGTTCATCATAAGGATTTTTTTTAAATGTACTAATTCATACAATTCTAGGTGGCGAACAATAGAAAGAACAATGAATTAACTGAAGCAGTACAAGTTATTAGAGACATGGCTACAACTCTATTAGGAAATCAAAGACTTGAAGGAAACTCTGAATCGTAAGGTTTAACTTATTCACAAGTGTAGATTTTTGGAAGATTTTGAGAACAACCAAAATAACAAACCAAAATATGTTGGACCCCAGACAAATAAAAATAAACGCAATGAGGGAAAACCTTATAATCGCCCACAATGGAGGACCCAATCCAACCAATCTTCATCAGGAAATTCTAGTAGACCTGTATATGATCATATCAAATGCTTTAAATGTAGACAAGATCATCATGCTAAAGATTGTCATCTTAAGGGACCAGTCTGTTTCAAGTGTGGGAAACCTGGTCACCTATTCTTTGAGTGTGGACAACAGAAGCCACATTTCAATCCAGCTGCAACCAAGACAAAACCTACCACAACATGAAGAGTGTACACCATGATTGGAGCTGAAGTTGCTGAAAACCATGATTGAATTCAAGGTATGTGTTTTATTAAAGGAAAAACTTTAAATGTATTGTACGACTCACATGCAACTCACTTATTCATTTCTAATTATTGTGTTCAACATCTTAATATGTCGACTTGTTTTCTAAAAGCTAGTTTGGTTGTTTCAACTCCCACAAATGACTTTGTAATTACCGATAGAGTTTGTTTAGATTGTCCACTGTTCATTGAGAATAGAAAATTCCTTGTAAATTTAATATGTCTATCTTTATCTCAATTAGATGTAATCTTAGGTATGGACTGGTTATCTTCCAATCAAGTCCTTTTGAATTGTGTTGAGAAATTAGTAATATTTCCAAACTCTGAGAATCTTTTAAAATCACCCACCAATTCAAAAAGTGAGCCTTTAATGAATGAAATTCAAGGGTACTTGTTATCTTCCATGGAAATAAAAGAAGAAGTTGAGTTGAAAAGTATAACAATTGTTCAAAATTTTCCTAAAGTCTTTCCCAATGATATTCCTGGTTTACCACCCAACAGAGAAATTGAATTTTTAATAAATTTGATGCCTGAAACTTGACCAATATCTATAGCACCATATCAAATGTCACCCTCTGAATTAGCAGAGCTGAAGAAACAATTGAAAGAGTTACTTGAAAAATAGTTCATTCGTCCTAGTGCATCACCTTGGGGAGCCCCGATTTTACTAGTTAAGAAGAAAGATGGAAATTTTAGGTTATGTGTAGATTACCGTCAATTAAATAAATTTACTATAAAGAATAAATACCCTCTTCCTAGAATAGATGACTTGATGGACCAATTTCAAGGAGCCTCTGTATTTTCTAAGATAGATTTAAGGTCAGGATATCATCAAATTAGAGTAAAAGCAGAAGACATATAGAAAATTGCTTTCAGAACTAGGTATGACCATTATGAATATCGAGTGATGCCTTTTGGTGTGACCAATGCTCCTGCAATATTTATGGATTATATGAATAAGATCTTCCATCCATTTTTAGATCAATTTGTGGTTGTTTTTATAGATGACATTCTTATTTATTCTAAGACTCTTGAGGAACATGAGGAACACCTTCAGATTGTCTTGCAAATCTTGAAAGAAAAGAAATTGCATGCCAAATTTTCTAAGTGTGAATTCTGGTTAGAGGAAGTAAAATTCTTAGGACATGTGACTTCCAATAAGCGTTAGTGGATCTGACCAAAGTAGAAGCAGTTTTATAATGGGAACCACCAAAAACAGTGACTAAGATTCGTAGTTTTCTCGGTTTGGCACGATATTATAGAAGATTCATTGAGGGATTTTCTAAAATAGTTATGGCTTTAACCCAACTCACCAAAAAGGACCAAGCTTTTTTGTGGATAAAAAAATGTGAGAATAGTTTTCAAGAACTCGAGAAAAGATTAACCATTTCTCTTGTTTTAGCATTACCTGATCCTACTAGACACTTTGTTATATTTTGTGATGCTTCCAAAATGGGATTAGGTTGTGTTCTTATGCAAGATAGAAGGGTAGTGGCATATGCTTCTAGACAATTAAGAACACATGAGAAAAATTACCCAACCCATGATTTAGAACTAGCTGCCATTGTTTTTGCACTTAAGATATGGAGACATTATGTCTAGGGTGGTAAGTTCGAAGTTTTTAGTGATCATAAGAGTCTCAAATACTTGTTTGACCAAAAGGAATTAAATATGAGACAAAGGAGATGGATGGAATTTTTGAAAGATTATGATTTTGAATTACATTACCATCCAGGAAATGCAAATGTAGTGACAGATGCTTTAAGCAGAAAATCTTTACATATTTCCACACTAATGATTCATGAAATGAAATTGTTAGAAAAATTTAGAGACATGAATTTGTCGATCACCCTAAGCCTTGATAAAATGCAATTAAATTCCATTCAGATCATTAGCAATTTACAAAAATAAATCCATGAGGCACAAGAAAGTGATGAATTCATTCAAAAGAAAATGAAATTATAGGACAAAAAGATGGAGAGAATTTTGGCATAGATAGGATAGGAACTTTGAGATTTAAGGATAGGATGCGTGTACCCAACAATGACGAAATTAAGAAAATGATTATAGAGGAAGCACATAAAAGCAAATTAAGCATGCATCCAAGCACAACAAAAATGTATTAAGATCTCAAGAAAACGTATTGCTGGCCCAAAATGAAAAGGGAAGTCGCACAATATGTAGCAAAATGTCTAGTTTGTCAAAAAGCTAAAATAGAACACCAAAAGCCAACAGGAGTGCTACAATCCTTAGATATACCTGAATGGAAATGGATAGTATAACAATGGATTTTGTAGTTGGCTTGCCACGAACCATTCAAAAATTTGATTCTATATGGGTTATCGTGGATACATTAACAAAGTCTCCTTACTTCTTACCCATTAACATCAGGTATTCATTGGAGAAATTGACTGAATTGTACATAAGAGAAATTGTGAGGTTGCATGGAGTTCCAACAAGTATTTTGTCTGATAAGGATCCTAGATATACTTCTAAGTTTTGGGGAAGCTTACATCAGGCCTTGGGGACTAAACTCCATCTTAGCTCAACATATCATACCCAAACTAATGGACAATCAAAGAGAACAATCCAATCTTTGGAAGATTTACTGAGAGCTTGTGTGTTAGAAGATTTTGATAGTTGGGATCAATGCTTGCCTTTGATTAAGTTCACCTATAACAATAGTTTCAATTCTAGCATAGGTATGGCACCCAATGAGGCATTATATGGGAGAAAATGTAGAACACCTTTGTGTTGGTTTGAGATCGGTGAAAATTTAGTATTAGGCCTTGACATGATTCAACAAACAACATAGAAAAGACATGATTCAACAAACAACAGAGAAAATCAAAATGATTAGGGACAAATTGAAAGCAACTCAAAGTAGACAAAAACGTTATGCTGACAAGAAAGACGACCTCTTGAATTTCAAGAAGGTGATCATGTATTCTTGAAAGTAACACTAACCACTGGAATTGGTAGAGTGATAAAATAAAAAAAACTCAGTCCCCGGTTCATTGGTCCTTACCAAATTCTTAGAAAAATAGGTCCTGTTGCTTATAAAATTTGTTTACCCTCGTTCCTTTCCAACCTTCATAATGTCTTTCATGTGTCTCAATTAAGAAAATATATTTATGATCCAACTCATGTGATAAGACTTGATACAATACATTAAAGAATAACCTTACATTTGACGCAATGCCCGTACAAATTATGGACAAGAAGGTCAAAGAGTTAAGAGGCAGACAAATCCCTTTAGTGAAAGTCACATGGAATGAAGCTAATGGAGATATTACATGGGAATTAGAAGAGAAAATAAGAGACTTTTACCCTTATTTATTTTAATATATATATATAATATATATATATATATATATATATATATATATGTGTGTGTGTGTGTGTGTGTGTGTGTACTATACCTAGGCGGACCTAGGTAACTACACGACCAAGACCACTTAGGCACAACCCCACAAATAAAATTAGTACGCAGATAACCAGTCAAGTAGAACCATATAACGGCCCAGACCGCCTACTGCAAAGGACAATACATAATAAGTTGATGACTCTAAACTTAGAATGTCGCAAACATGGTCCTTAGTATCAACAAACGCTAACGCAGGGCTTAGGCCAGGCCTAGGCCCATCTAGGATCCAAATATTAGCTCAACCCATAAAGATGACAAGACAAAATTAATAACTCTATAAATACGCGTGGACCCCAGCAACTAAGGGGTACGCTTTCATTAATTCCCTAATCTTAGATTTGACTTCTGAAGAACTTTTTGCTGACTTGATCACAGGAGCCTTCTTCGCAGGTAACCCCCTAAGGGTCCATACCGTCTACGCTAGGAGATGACATGTACAAGCCAAGAAGGAGTCGGCTCGAGAGGTTAAGGATTGAGGTAAGACATTATTTGTGTTCCCTAATATCTTTTATTTTTTCTTCATAGGAACAATATATATATATTATATATATATATATATATATAATAAGTAAATAAATTTTGAGGACAAAATTTCTGCATCTGGGGAAGAAAATGTAACATCTCAAAATTTATACCACAATGTTTTCAGTATACTAACACCTAAAAAAATTTATAATACATTGGATTTTCTATGTATGTTATATCTAATCGAATAAACTATGGATATATAAATATAAAGATTATAAAAATTTATAGGATAAAAAAATGGTTAATTAATTATAATAATTTTATTAATTATAAAAATATAAAAATTTCATGTGTATATATAAATGGCTATGCGTTATGATACATACATGTATCATAACTATAATATATAATATATATATATATATATATATATATAATATATATATATAATATATAATAAATAGTATTAATGGTGGAATCTTAACGAATAACTATATTAATTATAACAGTATGGATGATGTACTTAATAATAATAAAATGATAAACAAAACACATAATGTCAAAGATAAACTAGTGAGGTGATGAGAAGATAAAATATCTTCTAAAAATAATCTACAAGTAACTTAACGAGGAACTATACCATTAATGCTTAGTTTAATGGAAACTAATAGCCATCATGACTCCACCACTATAAATAGCCAAAAAAAAGATATTGAAAAGGCAGGAAGTGGTGAAGAGACAGGGGTGAAGGTGCAATGAAAAAAAGAAAAGAAAGAGAAGAGAAGAAGATAAAAGAGAGTTAGAGCGTAGTAGCAAAGGAAAAAAAAACAAATTACATATCACCTTGGTGCATTTTCCACAACATTTTCCACAATAACTAAGGTAAGGGGAGGAGACAATTATCATATTATCTTTTGACTCTTATTTTTCCTATCTCTTCATAATTATTTTTATTTCTATATTTACCTTTAAGTGAGGTGTCCCTAACCTCATTCTAATTTATATTTAGTTATCGTTCTTATTTATTTATTTATTCATCTCCAGTTGTGCACTAGTCCTATTTATTCAATTTATATTTACTCTCATTTACTTATTTATATTTATCTTTAATTACGTATTGGTCCTTTTTATTTATTTATACTTATTTTAATTATTGATTGATCCTATCTATTTGTTTATTTATATAATTATATGGTTTAATATTGAAATAAAATTTATGATAAATAAAAATTTTATTATTGTAGTTAGAGGTATGATCTTGGAGATTTAAACGAGTTAGTATTACTCAAGATGAGATGTTCTTGAGTTACTTTGTTGACCATGAGCTCATTGATCTTGACTAGTCATTACAAAATTAATCAATATCTTATAAAGTATGATAAAATCCATTTTTATGGATTTGGGAGAATTTTTATTTCATTTTATCTTATTATGATATGTTATATTTTTTTTATGTGATATTTGTTTCACTTCCCTTTGATGATTGTGTGTGAAAAACAAAATTTTATAACCTTATCATAGATGGTTGCTCCCAACATGTCTGATCTCTTCTTCCTCGACATTGTTGCTATTTTCCCGGGGAATGCATTGCAAACCAATGCAGTGAATAATTCTGTGACATTTCAGGGAACATGAAACTCTATTATTACTTTCCTCTCTGACATTTCGGAGTTACCTTCTATTTACCCCTAATAGTCCAAGTGAACCCTATCCATAATCTTTTCCCTCCACCTGTTTGAAAGCCAGTATATGAGGGGGAAACTGTAAATAAATAACACTCCTCCTTCTTCTGGTGTAGGAAATATAAGATGTACTAAATGGTGTGCATATAAGATGCATACAGTATTGCAAATAGATGTATATGTGAATATTTTAGTTATGTGATATGTTACTGTAGAATTATATTTCAAATCTCTTTAGTATAATATAGAAAATAATATAAATAAATAAATAATAGTTAAAAAGATGTTTTTTTGTCGTCTTAAGCACAGTAAAACGTGCTACCATGAGAACCCACACAATAACCAATGAAGAATCCACTAACAATCTTAAGATCAAGTTTTTATAACTAAGGATTATAAGGTCTCACCTCCGCCTTACAGCCCGACACATGGAAATGTCTCAAACTTGGCTTCTTCCCAAACATGAGTTCATAAGGAGTCTTTGAAACAGACTTGCTAGGTACTTGATTAAGAATATACACATCAATCCTTAAAGCATCTCCAGAAAGGAAATTTGGTAAAGAGGAATGACTCAACATACATCTCATCATCTCTAAAAGAGTACGATTCCTCCTTTCTGCAACTCGATTTTGCGGAGCAGTACCGGGCATAATATATTGAGCTTCAATACCACATTCATCAAGAAATCTAGCGAAAGGTACAGGATTTCTTCTAGTCTCATCATACACCAGTGCAGGAAGGGGCTTTGACAACGGTTGTTTTTAATATTCTGCATCGGTTCTCGAACCGAAGCATATTGGGGCGAGGCCAAAAGTGGATAGCTTTTGGCCTCAGTTGAGAACCGAAGCCATAGAGCCTTCTTCTGCCTCGATTCAAAGGCACCCGAGGCCATAGAGCCCAGCTTTCTGCTTCGGTTTTGGTTCCACCCGAAGCCATATGTGCAATTTATTTTTAATTATTCGATCCCCTTTTGGCCTCGGTTTTGGTTCCACCCGACACCATATGTGTGCTTTTTACCTCGGTTCTGGTATGAACCGAGGCCTAATATGGTGTTTTTTTAATGCAGTTTCTGTTTTGGTGTTATTCTCACATTTAAACCTGCAAATTTTGTTCAGCACCCAGCACAGACCAGAATAGACCAGACCAAAATAGAATATTTTATAACACATCCACAAAACAAATTCATTTAAAATACAATTACAAATCATTTACAATCAAGATACATGTCCTAATCAATAATATTGTACATTTCAATTATATATTTGGCACATGCTATCCTACCAAACTTTATGGACTTTGTGGGAATTGCGGTAGGACTCTTGAATGTCTACAAAATAATAAATTAAGTTAAGTTAGTATATAAAAGGGAAATATTGCAAAGTATTCGTTTTAATTCAAATATATATTACTGTTTCCCAATTTGTTGTAATACGAGCACGCACAATGGTTGTCATCCATTGCATTATATAGTAACCGCACTCATATGAGTCGGTTTGTCTATTACACTACATTATATCAACGTTACAATTACATTGAGGTTCTCACCAATCTATCACTTGTCTAAGATGGTTGGGGGGAGGGCGATGCAAAGAGCAAAACCACACAGCAAGGTTCTCCCTTAGGGAAACCACAAGTAACTGCCAATGACGCCTGATAAGAAATTAAATTCATTGTTATGCATTAAAATGACTGATTATATTCATAAGTTAACAAAAATGACTTACCCAGCAACATAAGGGACAAAATAAATTTCTTTTCCGTGTTGAAAGCATTTGGTCACATATGCTTGGATGTCATCAAACTTGTTGCCTTGATGAGTGAGTTGGGGGTCTATAAACCCATATAGATCATTCAACCCCATAGTTTCAATGACACCAGACAGATACCTAAACCAAAAATTGGTTTGATATAAGTAAATAGACAAATATATCAAATAATTATATATAATGACTAAAAGACTTACATCATCCATAACTAAATAATGGTAATATTGAGTTCCTCTTGTCCCCGTGCAAGCTCCAAGACATCTTGGGAATGCAAGTAAAGTGGGATGTCAAGATCTCTCCCAAAAATTTTAGCATCCCAAGGAACCTGCATCGGCTTATCAGCTATGATTTCTGCAAGTTGGAGCAATGCACCAAGAGGATCGTCCAAAGAGAGAAGAATCTTCTTTGATTGAGGTTTTTTCCTATATTGATGCAATTTCAGTTAAAATGGAATATAATTTAAGTTTGAATATAAGAAACATGTAAACTTAAAAATGTAGTATATTTGTGGGTTTAAGAGTCTGTACCGGGGGGTCAGTAACAACCAAATCTCTAGGCCAGGCGAGGAAACACTGGAATGCCTGTGCCACAATATACACCTCATCTGTTGGCACAGGAACTAAAGCAAACAGCATGAGAACCTCATCTACCGTGACCTTAACCTCATCCTCTGATAACTCCATGCCATGAAGAACTGTGACTGCCTCAAATACTTTTCCACGAGCCACTAGTGTCTTCTCTATACCATCCCAAATATATAGCTGACATTGATGAGTGTCATCCATGTCATCCCTGGGTGGAGCTGAACAAGTCTCTTTTCTGCTTCTACCTGTTAGAGTCAACGATTTATTAATGTTATTCAATTACTTTATTAAATATCATTTATTCAATTCATAACTTATAGAAAACAAATTAACTCGTGGGAGGCACAAATGGGTCTAGTTCTGGCGGATGATCCACTGATGAACGAATGCCATAATGCTAAATTGGCACATAAGTTCTTCTCTCACCTGCGCCGTGATCATTTCCTTCATTCTTTGTTCATAATCAGCACCATGACTATATGAAGACTGATGAGAGGAGGAACCAAAAAATTGGCATATGTTGACTCCTGATCCAGCACCACGCACACGTCAGAGTGCTCAGGTCGTCCAATTGCAGTAGCAAGTATGTCATGACGACCTTCTGGAATAAATCCTCCTTGGGAGGTCTGCTCACCAACGAATCCTACAATGTAACAAAAAAAAATAATAAAAAAATACAATATAAAACATGAACGATGACGGTGGTGAAGGAGGCTAGTATCTTACAATATAAGAATTGTATCTTACAATTTTCTCAGAGATTTCTCGTGCAGATTCAGAAGTGTAGTTGCCCGATGAGCGTAAACGGGCTAACTTCCACCTTTGATGACGTGATGGTGGTGAAGGAGGCTCAGTATCTTCACCCTCAGAAGGTGGGGGCCTATATTTTTTCTTTTCTGTCATTATCTTCTCTTTAAGTTTCTATACCCACCATGAGATAATATGTGCGGGTTTTTATTTTGAGCACTTATGCTTTGAGCCTTTTTTCTCTTTACCTGTAACATATAAAACCTACTTTATGAATTAGTTAAAATTTTGCATAATTATCAATTGTGTTATTGATGATTTCAAATAAACATACCTGTCATCCCTCAGATGTCCGAAGCTCAAGAAACTGACGCCACGTGCCTTCATCAATCCAAGTGTATTTCAACAAT
>NW_021010935.1:0-29263 GCF_004118075.2 Vigna unguiculata
TCTTATCGACGGACCAAATGCATAATAAAGCACTTGAACAAGCTTCCTTTTTAAACATGGAAGTTGGTGTGTTTCATTCACATGCTTATCCTTTTGTTCCTGTAAAATGACATCACAAACTGTAGAAGAAAAAGCATTGATGAATAAACTTTCTCTACTTCCATTTCTTTTTCTTTATTTTCCCTTCCTTCTGCAGTTTATATTACTTGTTGTTCTATTCTTTCTTTTTCTGTTTTCTCCTTCAGCCTACGTTGATCCTTACTGACTTGTCTTGGTGTCATAAATTTCTACTTCTTTTGATGTCCCTCATGCCTCAAATAAAGGGAACGTTCATCAAGATGGAGTGTTTTAAAAGGAAGCCATGCCCATCCCAAAAGAAGATGAGAAGAGTCCATGGGAGCAATATCACATAATACTTCTTTCACACATTGCCATGTACTGAATTTGATGCATGCTTGATCCAGATGAAAGGTTGCTGGTAACTGGAGTTTCTCCACCAATCTTTGGCTCACAACATTGTTTTCACTTCCGTAATCGAATGCAACTAAAACATGGATGGCCTTCGGTTAAACACTTTTATAATAAACTTCCTTTCCTGTTCCAAATCTAGATAGCCAGGCTCTGAATACCAAATGATGTGAATGCACAGGGTTCGTTTCTATTCACTGATCTATCATTGTTGGAATGCTAACAAGGAAGAAATTTGAGAAATTATTTAAAACGAGAAAATGGAAACATAAAAGAAGATGGAACGAAAATTGATAGACATCACACTTCCAAGAATGGAAGATAAGCCTAAGAGTTGAGACACACAAAGGGATAAAGGATCTTTGATTAAACTCATGGATTCTTGAATCACTGAAAAACTTAGGAGAATCATTCTCACTAAGATAGATGAGATAAAACTCATTTATTTTCTGAATAACACTCAGCTTGCCTTCATTGATGAAAATGGTTCAACTTATATAGGAGCTTTAACCATCAGAATTACAAAAGACACATAAATTTCAATATCATCCCGCCTAAAGCTATTAATTAATGATCCACTCAAACTAATAACGATTCGCTACTTAATGATTGATTGTAACTGAATTTAAGGCTACCAAAGTGATCCACAAACTTTGAGCAAAGGTCCTCTTGATCTTCCAAAGTTTGGTTCTTAAGTTGGCATATTGACCCTTATTTCAACTTGAAGATAAAGAAAAACTAAAGCCCATTAATTGGTTAAGCACAAACACAATTTGGTCAGCCAATTTTACAAAGCATTGGGCCCTTATTTAAATCAAAGAAACTGCATCAACGCGCCGCATTAGTCATCCTCCATTTGACCCATATGCAATTCACATCATACCCTCCTTCTTCGAGAAGATTTGTCCCGAATCTTAAGACACTAGTTTTAATGTAAGTTTATTATGATCTTGTGAAGGATTATTATTTTTTCCCAAGTTGAAACTAATTCTCTTCCTCCATAATCATATTCAACTTGATATTTGTTACTTTCCAATGGTTGCAATCCGTCGATAACATTTCTTGGCAACAGTAACCCACCTTCATATGTAACAATAAATAATTTCATGCATTGTGTTTGACGAATTTGCTTCTTATCGACGGACCAAATGCATAATAAAGCACTATGAACAAGCTTCCTTTTTAAACATGGAAGTTGGTGTGTTTCATTCACATGCTTATCCTTTTGTTCCTGTAAAATGACATCACAAACTGTAGAAGAAAAAGCATTGATGAATAAACTTTCTCTACTTCCATTTCTTTTTCTTTATTTTCCCTTCCTTCTGCAGTTTATATTACTTGTTGTTCTATTCTTTCTTTTTCTGTTTTCTCCTTCAGCCTACGTTGATCCTTACTGACTTGTCTTGGTGTCATAAATTTCTACTTCTTTTGATGTCCCTCATGCCTCAAATAAAGGGAACGTTCATCAAGATGGAGTGTTTTAAAAGGAAGCCATGCCCATCCCAAAAGAAGATGAGAAGAGTCCATGGGAGCAATATCACATAATACTTCTTTCACACATTGCCATGTACTGAATTTGATGCATGCTTGATCCAGATGAAAGGTTGCTGGTAACTGGAGTTTCTCCACCAATCTTTGGCTCACAACATTGTTTTCACTTCCGTAATCGAATGCAACTAAAACATGGATGGCCTTCGGTTAAACACTTTTATAATAAACTTCCTTTCCTGTTCCAAATCTAGATAGCCAGGCTCTGAATACCAAATGATGTGAATGCACAGGGTTCGATTCTATTCACTGATCTATCATTGTTGGAATGCTAACAAGGAAGAAATTTGAGAAATTATTTAAAACGAGAAAATGGAAACATAAAAGAAGATGGAACGAAAATTGATAGACATCACACTTCCAAGAATGGAAGATAAGCCTAAGAGTTGAGACACACAAAGGGATAAAGGATCTTTGATTAAACTCATGGATTCTTGAATCACTGAAAACTTAGGAGAATCATTCTCACTAAGATAGATGAGATAAAACTCGTTTATTTTCTGAATAACACTCAGCTTGCCTTCATTGATGAAAATGGTTCAACTTATATAGGAGCTTTAACCATCAGAATTACAAAAGACACATAAATTTCAATATCATCCCGCCTAAAGCTATTAATTAATGATCCACTCAAACTAATAACGATTCGCTACTTAATGATTGATTGTAACTGAATTTAAGGCTACCAAAAGTGATCCACAAACTTTGAGCAAAGGTCCTCTTGATCTTCCAAAGTTTGGTTCTTAAGTTGGCATATTGACCCTTATTTCAACTTGAAGATAAAGAAAAACTAAAGCCCATTAATTGGTTAAGCACAAACACAATTTGGTCAGCCAATTTTACAAAGCATTGGGCCCTTATTTAAATCAAAGAAACTGCATCAACGCGCCGCATTAGTCATCCTCCATTTGACCCATATGCAATTCACATCATACCCTCCTTCTTCGAGAAGATTTGTCCCGAATCTTAAGACACTAGTTTTAATGTAAGTTTATTATGATCTTGTGAAGGATTATTATTTTTTCCCAAGTTGAAACTAATTCTCTTCCTCCAGAATCATATTCAACTTGATATTTGTTACTTTCCAATGGTTGCAATCCGTCGATAACATTTCTTGGCAACAGTAACCCACCTTCATATGTAACAATAAATAATTTCATGCATTGTGTTTGACGAATTTGCTTCTTATCGACGGACCAAATGCATAATAAAGCACTATGAACAAGCTTCCTTTTTAAACATGGAAGTTGGTGTGTTTCATTCACATGCTTATCCTTTTGTTCCTGTAAAATGACATCACAAACCGTAGAAGAAAAAGCATTGACGAATAAACTTTCTCTACTTCCATTTCTTTTTCTTTATTTTCCCTTCCTTCTGCAGTTTATATTACTTCTTGTTCTATTCTTTCTTTTTCTGTTTTCTCCCTCAGCCTACGTTGATCCTTACTGACTTGTCTTGGTGTCATAATGATGAAGGATTATCTTGTCTTCTTTTAAGATTATTGAATATGGTGTGAGTTGATTAAGAAAGCTAAGCGAAATCCCCACTGGACATTAAGATAGCAAGCTATCTAGATGTGAAGGTTCCTTTCACAAAGCTCAAGAGAAGAAGATGATGGATTGATTCAAAACAAAAAGGAAATGGAAAGCACATAAACCATAGAAAAAAAGAACAATTAAAGGAAGAAGAAAACATAAAATGGAAAGGAAAGAAATGGCAAAAATGTGAGAAGCACGCCACTACAAGGCGAGGCTAGAAGCCATGGCAACCTTGAAGATGAGTGGATGTGTGCCGCCACTTGCTATGCAAGATAAGGCTTAAAAGTATTCACTCCCTAGGGAGGAAACTCTCACAAATGGTTGAGACACAAGAGTGTTTTTACTTCAAAATGTTCAACCCTTTTATATGTCTAGGAGCACCCCTTATATAGAAGAGTTTAGGGGCCTCTAAGCAAATAAAAGATACCTAAGGATGTCTCTACAAAAACCTAACCCTAGCTTCTAGAAACTAGGTCAAATAAGGTTACAAAAATGAGAGATAAAAGAGCTAACTATGGTGTGTGCAAGGCTAATTTCGTTCTAGCACAAAAGGAGACAAAGAATGCGTCTCATATGTCTCCAAAAAGTGGTCAAAGTGTGCTAAAAACAAAGGAGACCAAAGGTACATAGGTACACTTGCTTCATGCCTTTTACTTTATGCTTTATGCCTTTGCTTTACTCTCTCCTCCACATCATTTATGCTCCCCAATCACCATGCGCCACCTAGCATTGCTTTCTTACTCCTAATTAACCTACAAAGCAAATAAACATAGATTAGCATGTTGGCTTAAGTCAAGTCAACTATAGTGAACAAGTCAAACCTAGTCAAAGGTCAACAAGTCAACTAAAGTTGATTCAACTAAGTCAACTTAGGGAATCAAAAATAACAAACACAAATGAAAGGGATGAAGGATTAGTGAACTTCCTTTTTAAACATGCTTAGTCTTCTTAAGCATGTACCTTCATCCTTGGTTGGGGTCAATCCTTCATCATCCTCCTCTTCTTGGAGAGAATTTGACCACAAATTCTTTAAGCCTTTGTAGATGGAGCTTGACTTGATTTGGGGGAGGTTTTGCGCCTCCCTTTTATGAGCTCTTGTTCCATCTTTTCTAAGGGTATTACCCCTAGCTTTGGTTAGGCCATCCCTCTTTTCTAGACCACTCTTCTTCTCATGCTTGCGCATTGGGTCTTCCTTTTGAGCCTTGCAAGAGAAGAAAGAATTGTGATGTCCATCTTGCTTTGAAAATATTTTTTTAGAGGCAAGTAACACTTTGGAGGTAACTTGCTCTTTTTCTTTTTCATTTTTTCTCTTATCTTTCACTTTATTTTGGTCCTCATTTGCTTGATTGGGTGAGAGAGGTAGGAGTGTGAACTTCTTGCCTTGGAAGGAGAAAACATAGGTGTTAGCATGGCCATCATAAAAGACTTTTCTATCAAATTGCCATGGCCTACCTAACAAAATATGAGTTTCTTCCATAGGCACAACATCACATAACACCTCATCTTTAAAATTTCCAATTGAAAAGTTAATGAGGACTTGTTGAGTTACTTTAATGTCTTCTTTCTTAAGCCATGATAGCTTGTAAGGCTTGGCATGAGGGATAGTTTTCAACCCAAACTTGTCCACAACCCTTGTGCTAGCCACATTTACACAACTTCCATTATCTATGAGGAGGGGACATAGTTTGTCTTTGATATGACACCTTGAATGAAAAATGTTTTGTCTTTGAGAAGGGTCAAGTTCCTTGGAAACTTGTCTTAGTTGGTGCCTTATCATTAACAATCCACCATCAAGGGGTTTAATCCTTTCACTTGAAGAAGAAGTGTGGGAAGAAGTACTTTTGGGGGAAGGGGGAGAAGAATGTTCACTCTCTACTTCTTTTTTAAGGTTTAAGGCCATGGTTCTTTTGGTGGGACAATTTGAAGCTATGTGCCCATATCCCAAACACTTAAAACATTTTATAGAACTTGTCCTTGTACCTTGAGAAGAATTAGGAGTTTCATTAGAAGGCCTAGACGAATTAGTCCTAGGAGGTGGGTCTTTGGAACTCTTGAGTGGTGATTTATCATGTTTTCTTTCTTTATCTTTCCAAGTACTAGAATAGTAGTCATTGTATGAACCACTCCTCTTGGCCTCTTTTTTCTTTTGCAATTGAGTTTCAACTTTGATGGCCAAATGTAAAACTTTGTCAAGAGAGGAGTACTCATATAACTCTACTAAATCTTGTATGTCCCTCCTTAACCCACTCACAAATCTAGCTACCTTTTCCTCTTCACTTTCAAATTGGAGTCCTACTTTTAGAAGCATGGACTCCATTAACTTGTAATATTCATCCACATACATGGACCCTTGTTGAAGCCTTTGGAGCTTCAAAAGAGTCTCCCTCCTATAGTAGGAAGGAACAAATCTAGCGCGCATTAAATTTTTAAGGTCCCTCCAAGAAGTCGCGAGTGACTCTTGGTTAATATTGTCCATACATAATTGATGCCACCAAGTCATGGCATAATCCTCAAACTCTAAGACTACCAAATCTACTTGCTTTTGATGACTAACTACATGAATGGTAAAAATTTGGTCCACTTTTTGTTCCCACTCAATGTAGATGTTTGGGTCATTTTCTCCTTTGAACTTAGGAATCTTTGGAGTTTGCTTCTCTTGTGATGGTTTGCGCCTAGAATGCCCTCTTTTCCTAGCCTCTCTTTCTTGCTCCTTTGCTTCAAGCCTTTGAATGTGCTCTTGGATTCTTAGGTCACTTTGCTCCTTGTCCTTTCTCAATTGTTCAAAGGCCTCCTTCCTAGACAACTCCAAATCCCGAAGCAATCTCATCAATGTATTGTTTTTGTTTGGTGTAGGTGCATTTGATGAACTTGCCATGATTCCTACAACAAAAACACTCAAATCCGAGACAAAATAAATGGATTAGGGGTTAGACAACATGAAAACCGAGACCAAATCCAACCCAAAATGTAACCCAAGTGTTTAGATCACTCTCCCAAAGTAACAAGGCAAGGCTAGCACTCAAAATCCACCAAAGGAGTGAAGCAAACACTTTTCAAAACTTGTTCAAAACCTTTCAAATGCAATACAAGTGATTCGGCCACAACATCCCAAGAGTTTCAAGAAAAGAAAACTACTAAGACAAAACAAAGAACACCTAGTGACAAGCAAGAAAAGCACAAAATAAGGAAAGTTAAACTCTAAAGAAGAAAAGTTTGAGACAAAACTTTTAACAAGACTAAAACAATGAAAAGCACTTTTAAGGACTCTATGGAAAGCATTTGAACAAGCCAAGATTATACCTCAAATCATGCATACACCATGAAAGATCATAACCAAGTCAAAACATGGAACTAATTTGCCAATATCACCCAAAATTCAAGTATAAAATTTGGTAGCATAACACCTAGTAAAAATTGCCAAATGGATTCACCAAGCATTGTAAAAGCTCTCGGCCAAACTGTTTTTGGTCTTGAAAACACTTTTTCTTTTCAAAACTAGGTACTTAAAATGATGAGAATGATGTTTTAGGGTGTCTTGAACACTTAGTTCCTTAAAATTAGGTCAAAATCAATTTCAAGGAGCATACAACAACACAAGGCATAGATCTCATGCAATAGTTCAAAAACTTAGAAACAAGAACAAGAAAATTCAAAGAAGCATATGACAAGAGACTCAAGCAAAAGTTAGACACATTTAAAGACTCAACATGACATACACAAAGACACAAACATGTAGCTATCATGCATTTAAACTCATGGATTTGAGGCTCAAAGACTAAGCATCAAAAGACATGTTATCCAACCACATTTAGGAGTAAGAAGAGTAACAAAAACAGTAGCCAAAACTGCCCAACATAACCTGAAAAACGTTGATTCACGGTGATCTCGGCAGCTCTGACCTTTGCTCACTATTTCAATCATAACTCTCTCCACAGAACTCCAAATGCATTGGTTCTTTTTTTTGTTAAAAACTAGACTCACAGAGCTTTCTTTTGACATCCAGAACGTAATTTTTGGACCACTGAGCAGGTGCAGTTTAATCTTTTAAAATCGTGAACAGTTTCTGCCAACATTGTTTTTATGTGGACCATTCAAAGATAGCTACACAAGACAAGGTTAGAACATGAAAACACCATATTCAAGGACAACCAAGGCTCTAGATACCAAATGATGAAGGATTATCTTGTCTTCTTTTAAGATTATTGAATATGGTGTGAGTTGATTAAGAAAGCTAAGCGAAATCCCCACTGGACATTAAGATAGCAAGCTATCTAGATGTGAAGGTTCCTTTCACAAAGCTCAAGAGAAGAAGATGATGGATTGATTCAAAACAAAAAGGAAATGGAAAGCACATAAACCATAGAAAAAAAGAACAATTAAAGGAAGAAGAAAACATAAAATGGAAAGGAAAGAAATGGTAAAAATGTGAGAAGCACGCCACTACAAGGCGAGGCTAGAAGCCATGGCAACCTTGAAGATGAGTGGATGTGTGCCGCCACTTGCTATGCAAGATAAGGCTTAAAAGTATTCACTCCCTAGGGAGGAAATTCTCACAAATGGTTGAGACACAAGAGTGTTTTTACTTCAAAATGTTCAACCCTTTTACATGTCTAGGAGCACCCCTTATATAGAAGAGTTTAGGGGCCTCTAAGCAAATAAAAGATACCTAAGGATGTCTCTACAAAAACCTAACCCTAGCTTCTAGAAACTAGGTCAAATAAGGTTACAAAAATGAGAGATAAAAGAGCTAACTATGGTGTGTGCAAGGCTAATTTCGTTCTAGCACAAAAGGAGACAAAGAATGTGTCTCATATGTCTCCAAAAAGTGGTCAAAGTGTGCTAAAAACAAAGGAGACCAAAGGTACATAGGTACACTTGCTTCATGCCTTTTACTTTATGCTTTATGCCTTTGCTTTACTCTCTCCTCCACATCATTTATGCTCCCCAATCACCATGCGCCACCTAGCATTGCTTTCTTACTCCTAATTAACCTACAAAGCAAATAAACATAGATTAGCATGTTGGCTTAAGTCAAGTCAACTATAGTGAACAAGTCAAACCTAGTCAAAGGTCAACAAGTCAACTAAAGTTGATTCAACTAAGTCAACTTAGGGAATCAAAAATAACAAACACAAATGAAAGGGATGAAGGATTAGTGAACTTCCTTTTTAAACATGCTTAGTCTTCTTAAGCATGTACCTTCATCCTTGGTTGGGGTCAATCCTTCATCACATAAATTTCTACTTCTTTTGATGTCCCTCATGCCTCAAATACAGGGAACGTTCTTCAAGATGGAGTGTTTTAAAACAAAGCCATGCCCATCCCGAAAGAAGATGACAAGATTCCATGGGAGCAATATCATGTAATACTTCTTTCACACATTGCCATGTACTGAATTTGATGCATGCTTGATCCAGATGAAAGGTTACTGGTAACTGGAGTTTCTCCACCAATCTTTGGCTCACAACGTTGTTTTCGCTTCCGTAATCGAATGCAACTAAAACATGGATGACCTTCGGTTAAACACTTTGTATAATAAACTTCCTTTCCTATTCCAAATCTAGATAGCCAGGCTCTGAATACCATATGATGTGAATCCACAGGGTTCGATTTGTTTGACTGATCTATCATTGTTGGAATCCTAACAAGCAAGAAATTTGAGAAATTATTTAAAACGAGAAAATGGAAACATAAAAGAAGATGGAACGAAAATTGATAGACATCACACTTCCAAGAATGGAAGATAAGCCTAAGAGTTGAGACACACAAAGGGATAAAGGATCTTTGATTAAACTCATGGATTCTTGAATCACTCAAGAACTTAGGAGAATCATTCTCACTAAGATAGATGAGATAAAACTCGTTTATTTTCTTAATAACACTCAGCTTGCCTTCATTGATGAAAATGGTTCAACTTATATAGGAGCTTTAACCATCAGAATTACAAAAGACACATAAATTTCATTATCATCCCGCTTAAAGCTATTAATTAATGATCCACTCAAACTAATAACGATCCGCTACTTAATGGTTGATTGTAACTGAATTTAAGGCTACCAAAAGTCATCCACAAACTTTGAGCAAAGGTCCTCTTGATCTTCCAAAGTTTGGTTCTTAAGTTGGCATATTGACCCTTATTTCAACTTGAAGATAAAGAAAAACTAAAGCCCATTAATTGGTTAAGCACAAACACAATTTGGTCAGCCAATTTTACAAAGCATTGGGCCCTTATTTAAATAAAAGAAACTGCATCAACACGCCGCATTAGTCATCCTCCATTTGACCCATATGCAATTCACATCATACCCTCCTTCTTCGAGAAGATTTGTCCCGAATCTTAAGACACTAGTTTTAATGTAAGTTTATTATGATCTTGTGAAGATTTTTATTTTTTCCCAAGTTGAAACTAATTCTCTTCCTCCAGGATCATATTCAACTTGATATTTGTTACTTTCCAATGGTTGCAATCCGTCGATAACATTTCTTGGCAACAGTAACCCACCTTCATATGTAACAATAAATAATTCCATGCATTGTGTTTGACGAATTTGCTTCTGATCGACGGACCAAATGCATAATAAAGCACTATGAACAAGCTTCCTTTTTAAACATGGAAGTTGGTGTGTTTCATTCACATGCTTATCCTTTTGTTCCTGTAAAATGACATCACAAACTGTAGAAGAAAAAGCATTGACGAATAAACTTTCTCTACTTCCATTTCTTTTTCTTTATTTTCCCTTCCTTCTGTAGTTTATATTACTTCTTGTTTTATTCTTTCTTTTTCTGTTTTCTCCTTCAGCCTACGTTGATCCTTACTGACTTGTCTTGGTGTCATAAATTTCTACTTCTTTTGATGTCCCTCATGCCTCAAATAAAGGGAACGTTCATCAAGATGGATTCTTTTAAAACGAAGCCATGCCCATCCCAAAAGAAGATTACAAGAGTCCATGGGAGCAATAGCACGTAATACTTCTTTCACACATTGCCATGTACTGAATTTGATGCATGCTTGATCCAGATGAAAGGTTGCTAGTAACTGGAGTTTCTCCACCAATCTTTGGCTCACAACATTGTTTTCGCTTCCGTAATCGAATGCAACTAAAACATGGATGTCCTTCGGTTAAACACTTTGTATAATAAACTTCCTTTCCTATTCCAAATCTAGATAGCCAGGCTCTGAATACCAAATGATGTGAATCCACAGGGTTCGATTCGTTTGACTGATCTATCATTGTTGGAATGCTAACAAGCTAGAAATTTGAGAAATTATTTAAAACGAGAAAATGGAAACATAAAAGAAGATGGAACGAAAATTGATACACATCACACTTCCAAGAATGGAAGATAAGCCTAAGAGTTGAGACACACAAAGGGATCAAGGATCTTTGATTAAACTCATGGATTCTTGAATCAATCAAGAACTTAGGAGAATCATTCTCACTAAGATAGATGAGATAAAACTCGTTTATTTTCTGAATAACACTCAGCTTGCCTTCATTGATGAAAATGGTTCAACTTATATAGGAGCTTTAACCATCAGAATTACAAAAGACACATAAATTTCAATATCATCCCGCTTAAAGCTATTAATTAATGATCCACTCAAACTAATAACGATCCGCTACTTAATGGTTGATTGTAACTGAATTTAACGCTATCAAAAGTCATCCACAAACTTTGAGCAAAGGTCCTCTTGATCTTCTAAAGTTTGGTTCTTAAGTTGGCATGTTGACACTTATTTCAATTTGAAGATAAAGCAAAACTAAAGCCCATTAATTGGTTGAGCACAAACACAATTTGGTCAGCCAATTTTACAAAGCATTGGGTCCTTATTTAAATAAAAGAAACTGCATCAACACGGCGCATTAGTCATCCTCCATTTGACCCATATGCAATTCACATCATACCCTCCTTCTTCGATAAGATTTGTCCCGAATCTTAAGACACTAGTTTTAATGTAAGTTTATTATGAGCATGTGAAGGATTTTTATTTTTTCCCAAGTTGAAACTAATTCGCTTCCCCCAGCATCAAATTCAACTTGATATTTGTTACTTTCCAATGGTTGCAATCCGTCGATAACATTTCTTGGCAACAGTACCCCACCTTGATATGTAACAATAAATAATTTCATGCATTGTGTTTGACGAATTTGCTTCTTATCGACGGACCAAATGCATAATAAAGCAGTATGAACAAGCTTCCTTTTAAACATGGAAGTTGGTGCGTTTCATTCACATGCTTATCCTTTTGTTGCTGTAAAATGACATCACAAACTGTAGAAGAAAAAAACATTGACGAATAAACTTTCTCTACTTCCATTTCTTTTTCTTTATTTTCCCTTCCTTCTGCAGTTTATCTTCCTTCTTGTTCTATTCTTTCTTTTTTTGTTTTCACCTTCAGCCTACGTTGATCCTTACTGACTTGTCTTGGTGTCATAAATTTCTACTTCTTTTGATGTCCCTCATGCCTCAAATAAAGGGAACGTTCATCAAGATGGAGTCTTTTAAAACGAAGCCATGCCCATCCCAAAGGAAGATGACAAGAGTCCATGGGAGCAATATCACATAATACTTCTTTCACACATTGCCATGTACTGAACTTGATGCATGCCTGATCCAGATGAAAGGTTGCTGGTAACTAGAGTTTCTCCACCAATCTTTGGCTCACAACATTGTTTTCGCTTCCGTAGTCGAATACAACTAAAACATGGATGGCCTTCGGTTAAACACTTTGTATAACAAGCTTCCTTTCCTATTCCAAATCTAGATTAGCCAGGCTCTGAATACCAAATGATGTGAATTCACAGGGTTCGATTCGTTTGACTGATCTATCATTGTTGGAACTCTGACAAGCAAAAATTTGAGAAATTATTTAAAACGAGAAAATGGAAACATAAAAGAAGATGGAATGGAAATTGATAGACATCACACTTCCAAGAATGGAAGATAAGCCTAAGAGTTGAGACACACAAAGGGATAAAGGACCTCTGATTAAACTCATGGATTCTTGAATCACTCAAGAACATAGGAGAATCACTCTCACTAAGATAAATGAGATAAAACTCGTTTATTTTCTTAATAACACTCAGCTTGCCTTCATTGATGAAAATGGTTCAACTTATATAGGAGCTTTAACCATCAGAATTACAAAAGACACATAAATTTCAATATCATCCTGCTTAAAGCTATTAATTAATGATCCACTCAAACTAATAACGATCCGCTACTTAATGGTTGATTGTAACTGAGTTTAACGCTATCAAAAGTCATCCACAAACTTTGAGCAAAGGTCCTCTTGATCTTCTAAATTTTGGTTCTTAAGTTGGCATGTTAACCCTTATTTCAACTTGAAGATAAAGCAAAACTAAAGCCCATTAATTGGTTGAGCACAAACACAATTTGGTCAGCCAATTTTACAAAGCATTGGGCCCTTATTTAAATAAAAGAAACTGCATCAACACGGCGCATTAGCCATTCTCCATTTGACCCATATGCAATTGACATCATACCCTCCTTCTTCGAGAAGATTTCTCCCGAATCTTAAGACACTACTTTTAATGTAAGTTTATTATGATCATGTGAAGGATTTTTATTTTTTCCCAAGTTGAAACTAATTCGCTTCCCACAGCATCAAATTCAACTTGATATTTGTTACTTTCCAATGGTTGCAATCCGTCAAAAACATTTCTTGGCAACAGTACCCCACCTTGATATGTAACAATAAATAATTCCATGCATTGTGTTTGACGAATTTGCTTCTTATCGACGGACCAAATGCATAATAAAGCACTATGAACAAGCTTCCTTTTTAAACATGGAAGTTGGTGCGTTTCATTCACATGCTTATCCTTTTGTTCCTGTAAAATGACATCACAAACTGTAGAAGAAAAAAACATTGACGAATAAACTTTCTCTACTTCCATTTCTTTTTCTTTATTTTCCCTTCCTTCTGCAGTTTATGTTACTTGTTGTTCTATTCTTTCTTTTTCTGTTTTCTCCTTCAGCCTACGTTGATCCTTACTGACTTGTCTTGGTGTCATACATTTCTACTTCTTTTGATGTCCCTCATGCCTCAAATAAAGGGAACGTTCATCAAGATGGAGTGTTTTAAAACGAAGCCATGCTCATCCCAAAAGAAGATGACAAGAGTCCATGGGAGCAATATCACATAATACTTCTTTCACACATTGCCATGTACTGAATTTGATGCATGCTTGATCCAGATGAAAGGTTGCTGGTAATTGGAGTCTCTCCACCAATCTTTGGCTCACAACATTGTTTTCGCTTCCGTAGTCGAATACAACTAAAACATGGATGGCCTTCGGTTAAACACTTTGTATAACAAGCTTCCTTTCCTATTCCAAATCTAGATTAGCCAGGCTCTGAATACCAAATGATGTGAATTCACAGGGTTCGATTCGTTTGACTGATCTATCATTGTTGGAACTCTGACAAGCAAAAATTTGAGAAATTATTTAAAACGAGAAAATGGAAACATAAAAGAAGATGGAATGGAAATTGATAGACATCACACTTCCAAGAATGGAAGATAAGCCTAAGAGTTAAATCACACAAAGGGATAAAGGACCTTTGATTAAACTCATGGATTCTTTAATCACTCAAGAACTTAGGAGAATCACTCTCACTAAGATAGATGAGATAAAACTCGTTTATTTTCTGAATAAAACTCAGCTTGCCTTCATTGATGAAAATGGTTCAACTTATATAAGACCTTTAACCATCAGAATTACAAAAGACACATAAATTTAAATATCATCCCGCTTAAAGCGATTAATTAATGATCCACTCAAGCTAATAACGATATGCTACTTAATGGTTGATTGTAACTGAATTTAAGGCTACCAAAAGTCATCCACA
Organism: Vigna unguiculata; assembly: GCF_004118075.2. Lineage (NCBI taxonomy): Eukaryota > Viridiplantae > Streptophyta > Magnoliopsida > Fabales > Fabaceae > Vigna > Vigna unguiculata. The sequence continues at coordinate 14,433 of NW_021010935.1, forward strand.
AACTTTGAGCAAAAGTCTTCCTGATCTTCCAAAGTTTGGTTCTTAAGTTGGCATATGGATGCTTATTTCAACTGCAGATAAAGCAAAACTAAAGCCCATTAATTGGTTAAGCACAAACACAATTTGGTCAGCCAATTTTATAAAGCATTGGGCCCTTATTTAAATAAAAGAAACTGCATCAACACGGCGCATTAGTCATGCTCCATTTGACCCATATGCAATTCACATCATACCCTCCTTCTTCGAGAAGATTTGTCCCGAATCTTAAGACACTAGTTTTAATGTAAGTTTATTATGATCTTGTGAAGGACTTTTATTTTTTCACAAGTTGAAACTAATTCTCTTCTTCCAGGATCAAATTCAACTTGATATTTGTTACTTTCCAATGGTTGCAATCCGTCGATAACATTTCTTCGCAATAGTACCCCACCTTGATATGTAACAATAAATAATTCCATGCATAGTGTTTGACGAATTGGCTTCTTATCGACGGACCAAATGCATAATAAAGCACTATGAACAAGCTTCCTTTTTAAACATGGAAGTTGGTGTGTTTCATTCACATGCTTATCCTTTTTTTCCTGTAAAACGACATCACAAACTGTAGAAGAAAAAACATTGACGAATAAACTTTCTCTAGTTCCATTTCTTTTTCTTTATTTTCCCTTCCTTCTGCAGTTTATATTACTTCTTGTTCTATTCTTTCTTTTTCTGTTTTCTCCTTCAGCCTACGCTGATCATTACTGACTTGTCTTGGTGTCATAAATTTCTACTTCTTTTGATGTCCCTCATGCCTCAAATAAAGGGAACGTTCATCAAGATGGAGTATTTTAAAATGAAGCCATGCCCATACCAAAAGAAGATGACTAGAGTCCATGAGAGCAATATCACATAATACTTCTTTCACACATTGTCATGTACTGAATTTGATCCATGCTTGATCCAGATGAAAGGTTGCTGGTAACTGGAGTTTCTCCACAAATCTATGGCTCACAACACTTTTTTCGCTTAATAAACTTACATTAAAACTAGTGTCTTAAGAATCGGGACAAATCATCTCGAAGAAGGAGGGTATGATGTGAATTGCATATGGGTCAAACGGAGGATGCCTAATGCGCCGTGTTGATGCAATTTCTTTTACTTAAATAAGGGCCCAATGCTTTGTAAAATTGGCTGACCAAATTGTGTTTGTGCTTAACCAATTAATGGGCTTTAGTTTTGCTTTATCTTCAAGTTGAAATAAGGGTCCATATGCCAACTTAAGAACCAACCTTTGGGAGATCAAGAGGACCTTTGCTCAAAGTTTGTGGATGACTTTTGGTAGCCTTAAATTCAGTTACAATCAACCATTAAGTAGCGGATCGTTATTAGCTTGAGTGGATCATTAATTAACAGGTTTAAGCGGGATGATATTGAAATTTATGTGTCTTTTGTAATTCTGATGGTTAAAGCTCCTATATAAGTTGAACCATTTTCATCAATGAAGGCAAGCTGAGTTTTATTCAGAAAATAAACGACTTTTATCTCACCTATCCTAGTGAGAGTGATTCTCCTAAGTTCTTGAGTGATTCAAGAATCCATGAGTTTAATGAATGGTCCTTTATCCCTTTGTGTGTTTCAACTCATAGGCTTATCTTCCATTCTTGGAAGTGTGATGTCTATCAATTTCCGTTCCATCTTCTTTTATGTTTCCATTTTCTCGTTTTAAATAATTTCTCAAATTTCTTGCTTGTTAGCATTCCAACAATGATAGATCAGTCAAACGAATCGAACCCTGTGGATTCACATCATTCGATATTCAAAGCCTGGCTATCTAGATTTGGAATAGGAAAGGAAGTTTATTATACAAAGTGTTTCACCGAAGACCATCCATGTTTAGTTGCATTCGATTACGGAAGCGAAAACAATGGTGTGAGCCAAAGATTGGTGGAGAAACTCCAGTTACCAGCAACCTTTCATCTGGATCAAGCATGGATCAAATTCAGTACATGGCAATGCGTGAAAGAAGTATTATGTGATATTGCTCTCATGCACTCTTGTCATCTTCTTTTGGGATGGGCATGGCTTCATTTTAAAACACTCCATCTTGATGAACGTTCCCTTTATTTGAGGGATTAGGGATATCAAAAGAAGTAGAAATTTGTGACACCAAGACAAGTCAGTAAGGATCAACGTAGGCTGAAGGAGAAAACAGAAAAAGAAAGCATAGAAAAAGAAGTAATATAAACTGCAGAAGGAAGGGAAAATAAAGAAAAAGAAATGGAACTAGAGAAAGTTTATTCGTCAATGTTTTTCCTTCTACAGTGTGTGATGTCATTTACAAGGAAAAAAAGGATAAGCATGTGAATGAAACACACCAACTTCCATGTTTAAAAAGGAAGCTTGTTCATAGTGCTTTATTATGCATTTGGTCCGTCGATAAGAAGCAGATTCATCAAACACAATGCATGGAATTATTTATTGTTACATATCAAGGTGGGGTACTGTTGCCAAGAAATGTTATCGACGGATTGCAACCATTGGAAAGTAACAAATATCAAGTTGAATATGATCCTGGAAAAAGAGAATTAGTTTCGACTTTTGAAAAAATAAAGGTCCTTCACAAGATCATAATAAACTTACATTAAAACTAGTGTCTTAAGATTCGGGACAAATCATCTCGAAGAAGAAGGGTATGATATGAATTGCATATGGGTCAAATGGAGGATGCCTAATGCGCCGTGTTGATGCAGTTTCTTTTATTTAAATAAGGGCCCAATGCTTTGTAAAATTGGCTGACCAAATTGTGTTTGTGCTTAACCAATTAATGGGCTTTAGTTTTTCTTTATCTTCAAGTTGAAATAAGGGTCCATATGCCAACTTAAGAACCAACCTTTGGAAGATCAAGAGGACCTTTGCTCAAAGTTTGTGGATGACTTTTGGTAGCCTTAAATTCAGTTACAATCAACCATTAAGTAGCGGATCGTTATTAGTTTGAGTGGATCATTAATTAATAGCTTTAAGCGGGATGATATTGAAATTTATGTGTCTTTTGTAATTCTGATGGTTAAAGCTCCTATATAAGTTGAACCATTTTCATCAATGAAGGCAAGCTGAGTTTTATTCAGAAAATAAACGACTTTTATCTCACCTATCTTAGTGAGAGTGATTCTCCTAAGTTCTTGAGTGATTCAAGAATCCATGAGTTTAATGAATGGTCCTTTATCCCTTTGTGTGTTTCAACTCATAGGCTTATCTTCCATTCTTGGAAGTGTGATGTCTATCAATTTCCGTTCCATCTTCTTTTATGTTTCCATTTTCTCGTTTTAAATAATTTCTCAAATTTCTTGCTTGTTAGCATTCCAACAATGATAGATCAGTCAAACGAATCGAACCCTGTGGATTCACATCATTCGATATTCAAAGCCTGGCTATCTAGATTTGGAATAGGAAAGGAAGTTTATTATACAAAGTGTTTCACCGAAGACCATCCATGTTTAGTTGCATTCGATTACGGAAGCGAAAACAATGGTGTGAGCCAAAGATTGGTGGAGAAACTCCAGTTACCAGCAACCTTTCATCTGGATCAAGCATGGATCAAATTCAGTACATGGCAATGCGTGAAAGAAGTATTATGTGATATTGCTCTCATGCACTCTTGTCATCTTCTTTTGGGATGGGCATGGCTTCATTTTAAAACACTCCATCTTGATGAACGTTCCCTTTATTTGAGGGATGAGGGATATCAAAAGAAGTAGAAATTTGTGACACCAAGACAAGTCAGTAAGGATCAACGTAGGCTGAAGGAGAAAACAGAAAAAGAAAGCATAGAAAAAGAAGTAATATAAACTGCAGAAGGAAGGGAAAATAAAGAAAAAGAAATGGAACTAGAGAAAGTTTATTCGTCAATGTTTTTCCTTCTACAGTGTGTGATGTCATTTACAAGGAAAAAAAGGATAAGCATGTGAATGAAACACACCAACTTCCATGTTTAAAAAGGAAGCTTGTTCATAGTGCTTTATTATGCATTTGGTCCGTCGATAAGAAGCAGATTCATCAAACACAATGCATGGAATTATTTATTGTTACATATCAAGGTGGGGTACTGTTGCCAAGAAATGTTATCGACGGATTGCAACCATTGGAAAGTAACAAATATCAAGTTGAATATGATCCTGGAAAAAGAGAATTAGTTTCGACTTTTGAAAAAATAAAGGTCCTTCACAAGATCATAATAAACTTACATTAAAACTAGTGTCTTAAGATTCGGGACAAATCATCTCGAAGAAGAAGGGTATGATATGAATTGCATATGGGTCAAATGGAGGATGCCTAATGCGCTGTGTTGATGCAGTTTCTTTTATTTAAATAAGGGCCCAATGCTTTGTAAAATTGGCTGACCAAATTGTGTTTGTGCTTAACCAATTAATGGGCTTTAGTTTTTCTTTATCTTCAAGTTGAAATAAGGGTCCATATGCCAACTTAAGAACCAACCTTTGGAAGATCAAGAGGACCTTTGCTCAAAGTTTGTGGATGACTTTTGGTAGCCTTAAATTCAGTTACAATCAACCATTAAGTAGCGGATCGTTATTAGTTTGAGTGGATCATTAATTAATAGCTTTAAGCGGGATGATATTGAAATTTATGTGTCTTTTGTAATTCTGATGGTTAAAGCTCCTATATAAGTTGAACCATTTTCATCAATGAAGGCAAGCTGAGTTTTATTCAGAAAATAAACGACTTTTATCTCACCTATCTTAGTGAGAGTGATTCTCCTAAGTTCTTGAGTGATTCAAGAATCCATGATTTTAATCAATGGTCCTTTATCCCTTTGTGTGTTTCAACTCGTAGGCTTATCTTCCATTCTTGGAAGTGTGATGTCTATCAATTTCCGTTCCATCTTCTTTTATGTTTCCATTTTCTTGTTTTAAATAATTTCTCAAATTTCTTGCTTGTTAGCATTCCAACAATGATAGATCAGTCAAACGAATAGAACCCTATGGATTCACATCATTCGGTATTCAGAGTCTGGCTATCTAGATTTGGAATAGGAAAGGAAGTTTATTATACAAAGTGTTTCACCGAAGGCCATCCATTTTTAAGTGCATTCGATTACGGAAGCGAAAACAATGGTGTGAGCCAAAGATTGGTGGAGAAACTCCAGTTACCAGCAACCTTTCATCTGGATCAAGCATGGATCAAATTCAGTACATGGCAATGCGTGAAAGAAGTATTATGTGATATTGCTCTCATGCACTCTTGTCATCTTCTTTTGGGATGGGCATGGCTTCATTTTAAAACACTCAATCTTGATGAACGTTCCCGTTATTTGAGGGATGAGGGATATCAAAAGAAGTAGAAATTTGTGGCACCACGACAAGTTAGTAAGGATCAACGTAGGCTGAAGGAGAAAACAGAAAAAGAAAGCATAGAAAAAGAAGTAATATAAACTGCAGAAGGAAGGGAAAATAAAGAAAAAGAAATGGAACTAGAGAAAGTTTATTCGTCAATGTTTTTCCTTCTACAGTGTGTGATGTCATTTACAAGGAAAAAAAAGGATAAGCATGTGAATGAAACACACCAACTTCCATGTTTAAAAAGGAATCTTGTTCATTGTGCTTTATTATGCATTTGGTCCGTCGATAAGAAGCAGATTCATCAAACACAATGCATGGAATTATTTATTGTTACATATCAAGGTCGGGTACTGTTGCCAAGAAATGTTATCGACGGATTGCAACCATTGGAAAGTAACAAATATCAAGTTGAATTTGATCCTGGAATAAGAGAATTAGTTTCGACTTTTGAAATAATAAAAGTCCTTCACAAGATCATAATAAACTTACATTAAAACTAGTGTCTTAAGATTCGGGACAAATCATCTCGAAGAAGAAGGGTATGATATGAATTGCATATGGGTCAAATGGAGGATGCCTAATGCGCCGTGTTGATGCAGTTTCTTTTATTTAAATAAGGGCCCAATGCTTTGTAAAATTGGCTGACCAAATTGTGTTTGTGCTTAACCAATTAATGGGCTTTAGTTTTTCTTTATCTTCAAGTTGAAATAAGGGTCCATATGCCAACTTAAGAACCAACCTTTGGAAGATCAAGAGGACCTTTGCTCAAAGTTTGTGGATGACTTTTGGTAGCCTTAAATTCAGTTACAATCAACCATTAAGTAGCGGATCGTTATTAGTTTGAGTGGATCATTAATTAATAGCTTTAAGCGGGATGATATTGAAATTTATGTGTCTTTTGTAATTCTGATGGTTAAAGCTCCTATATAAGTTGAACCATTTTCATCAATGAAGGCAAGCTGAGTTTTATTCAGAAAATAAACGACTTTTATCTCACCTATCTTAGTGAGAGTGATTCTCCTAAGTTCTTGAGTGATTCAAGAATCCATGAGTTTAATGAATGGTCCTTTATCCCTTTGTGTGTTTCAACTCATAGGCTTATCTTCCATTCTTGGAAGTGTGATGTCTATCAATTTCCGTTCCATCTTCTTTTATGTTTCCATTTTCTCGTTTTAAATAATTTCTCAAATTTCTTGCTTGTTAGCATTCCAACAATGATAGATCAGTCAAACGAATCGAACCCTGTGGATTCACATCATTCGATATTCAAAGCCTGGCTATCTAGATTTGGAATAGGAAAGGAAGTTTATTATACAAAGTGTTTCACCGAAGACCATCCATGTTTAGTTGCATTCGATTACGGAAGCGAAAACAATGGTGTGAGCCAAAGATTGGTGGAGAAACTCCAGTTACCAGCAACCTTTCATCTGGATCAAGCATGGATCAAATTCAGTACATGGCAATGCGTGAAAGAAGTATTATGTGATATTGCTCTCATGCACTCTTGTCATCTTCTTTTGGGATGGGCATGGCTTCATTTTAAAACACTCCATCTTGATGAACGTTCCCTTTATTTGAGGGATGAGGGATATCAAAAGAAGTAGAAATTTGTGACACCAAGACAAGTCAGTAAGGATCAACGTAGGCTGAAGGAGAAAACAGAAAAAGAAAGCATAGAAAAAGAAGTAATATAAACTGCAGAAGGAAGGGAAAATAAAGAAAAAGAAATGGAACTAGAGAAAGTTTATTCGTCAATGTTTTTCCTTCTACAGTGTGTGATGTCATTTACAAGGAAAAAAAGGATAAGCATGTGAATGAAACACACCAACTTCCATGTTTAAAAAGGAAGCTTGTTCATAGTGCTTTATTATGCATTTGGTCCGTCGATAAGAAGCAGATTCATCAAACACAATGCATGGAATTATTTATTGTTACATATCAAGGTGGGGTACTGTTGCCAAGAAATGTTATCGACGGATTGCAACCATTGGAAAGTAACAAATATCAAGTTGAATTTGATCCTGGAATAAGAGAATTAGTTTCGACTTTTGAAATAATAAAAGTCCTTCACAAGATCATAATAAACTTACATTAAAACTAGTGTCTTAAGATTCGGGACAAATCATCTCGAAGAAGAATGGTATGATATGAATTGCATATGGGTCAAATGGAGGATGCCTAATGCGCCGTGTTGATGCAGTTTCTTTTATTTAAATAAGGGCCCAATGCTTTGTAAAATTGGCTGACCAAATTGTGTTTGTGCTTAACCAATTAATGGGCTTTAGTTTTTCTTTATCTTCAAGTTGAAATAAGGGTCCATATGCCAACTTAAGATCCAACCTTTGGAAGATCAAGAGGACCTTTGCTCAAAGTTTGTGGATGACTTTTGGTAGCCTTAAATTCAGTTACAATCAACCATTAAGTAGCGGATCGTTATTAGTTTGAGTGGATCATTAATTAATAGCTTTAAGCGGGATGATATTGAAATTTATGTGTCTTTTGTAATTCTGATGGTTAAAGCTCCTATATAAGTTGAACCATTTTCATCAATGAAGGCAAGCTGAGTTTTATTCAGAAAATAAACGACTTTTATCTCACCTATCTTAGTGAGAGTGATTCTCCTAAGTTCTTGAGTGATTCAAGAATCCATGAGTTTAATCAATGGTCCTTTATCCCTTTGTGTGTTTCAACTCATAGGCTTATCTTCCATTCTTGGAAGTGTGATGTCTATAAATTTCCGTTCCATCTTCTTTTATGTTTCCATTTTCTCGTTTTAAATAATTTCTCAAATTTCTTGCTTGTTAGCATTCCAACAATGATAGATCAGTCAAACGAATCGAACCCTGTGGATTCACATCATTCGATATTCAAAGCCTGGCTATCTAGATTTGGAATAGGAAAGGAAGTTTATTATACAAAGTGTTTCACCGAAGACCATCCATGTTTAGTTGCATTCGATTACGGAAGCGAAAACAATGGTGTGAGCCAAAGATTGGTGGAGAAACTCCAGTTACCAGTAACCTTTCATCTGGATCAAGCATGGATCAAATTCAGTACATGGCAATGCGTGAAAGAAGTATTATGTGATATTGCTCTCATGCACTCTTGTCATCTTCTTTTGGGATGGGCATGGCTTCATTTTAAAACACTCCATCTTGATGAACGTTCCCTTTATTTGAGGGATGAGGGATATCAAAAGAAGTAGAAATTTGTGGCACCACGACAAGTCAGTAAGGATCAACGTAGGCTGAAGGAGAAAACAGAAAAAGAAAGCATAGAAAAAGAAGTAATATAAACTGCAGAAGGAAGGGAAAATAAAGAAAAAGAAATGGAACTAGAGAAAGTTTATTCGTCAATGTTTTTCCTTCTACAGTTTGTGATGTCATTTACAAGGAAAAAAGGATAAGCATGTGAATGAAACACACCAACTTCCATGTTTAAAAAGGAAGCTTGTTCATAGTGCTTTGTTATGCATTTGGTCCCTCGATAAGAAGCAGATTCATCAAACACAATGCATGCAATTATTTATTGTTACATATCAAGGTGGGGTACTGTTGCCCAGAAATATTATCGACGGATTGCAACCATTGGAAAGTAACAAATATCAAGTTGAATTTGATCCTGGAAGAAGAGAATTAGTTTGACTTTTGAAAAAATAAAAGTCCTTCATAAGATCATAATAAACTTACATTAAACCTAGTGTCTTAAGATTCGGGACAAATCATCTCGAAGAAGGAGGGTATGATGTGAATTGCATATGGGTCAAATGGAGGATGCCTAATGCGCCGTGTTGATGCAATTTCTTTTATTTAAATAAGGGCCCAATGTTTTTTAAAATTGGCTGACCAAATTGTGTTTGTGCTTAACCAATTAATGGGATTTAGTTTTGCTTTATCTTCAAGGTGAGATAAGGGTCCATATGCCAACTTAAGAACCAACCTTTGGAAGATCAAGAGGACCTTTGCTCAAAGTTTGTGGATGACTTTTGGTAGCCTTAAATTCAGTTACAATCAACCATTAAGTAGCGGATCGTTATTAGTTTGAGTGGATCATTAATTAATAGCTTTAAGCGGGATGATATTGAAATTTATGTGTCTTTTGTAATTCTGATGGTTAAAGCTCCTATATAAGTTGAACCATTTTCATCAATGAAGGCAAGCTGAGTTTTATTCAGAAAATAAACGACTTTTATCTCACCTATCTTAGTGAGAGTGATTCTCCTAAGTTCTTGAGTGATTCAAGAATCCATGAGTTTAATCAATGGTCCTTTATCCCTTTGTGTGTTTCAACTCATAGGCTTATCTTCCATTCTTGGAAGTGTGATGTCTATAAATTTCCGTTCCATCTTCTTTTCTGTTTCCATTTTCTCGTTTTAATAATTTCTCCAATTTCTTGCTTGTTAGCATTCCAACAATAATAGATCAGTCAAACGAATCGAACCCTGTGGATTCACATCATTCGGTATTCATAGCCTGGCTGTCTAGATTTGGAATAGGAAAGGAAGTTTATTATACAAAGTGTTTCACCGAAGGCCATCCATGTTTAGTTGCATTCGATTACGGAAGCAAAAACAATGTTGTGAGCCAAAGATTGGTGGAGAAACTCCAGTTACCAGCAACCTTTCATCTGGATCAAGCATGGATCAAATTCAGTACATGGCAATGCGTGAAAGAAGTGTTATGTGATATTGCTCCCATGGACTCTTGTCATTTTCTTTTGGGATGGGGCATGGCTTCGTTTTATAACACTCTATCTTGATGAACGTTCCCTTTATTTGAGGCATGAGGGACATCAAAAGAAGTAGAAATTAATGACACCAAGACAAGTCAGTAAGGATCAACGTAGCCTGAAAGAGAAAACAGAAAAAGAAAGAATAGAACAAGAAGTAATATAAACTGCAGAAGGAAGGGAAATTAAAGAAAAAGAAATGGAACTAGAGAAAGTTTATTCGTCAATGTTTTTTCTTCTACAGTTTGTGATGGCATTTTACAGGAACAAAAGGATAAGCATGTGAATGAAACACACCAACTTCCATGTTTAAAAAGGAAGCTTGTTCATAGTGCTTTATTATGCATTTGGTCCATCAATAAGAAGCAAATTCGTCAAACACAATGCATGGAATTATTTATTGTTACATATCAAGGTAGGGCACTGTTGCCAAGAAATGTTATCGACGAATTATAACCATTGGAAAGTAAAAAATATCAAGTTGAATTTGATCCAGGAAGAAGAGAATTAGTTTCAACTTGTGAAAAAATAAAAGTCCTTCACAAGATCATAATAAACTTACATTAAAACTAGTGTCTTAAGAATCGGGACAAATCATCTCGAAGAAGGAGGGTATGATGTGAATTGCATATGGGTCAAATGGAGGATGCCTAATGCGCCGTGTTGATGCAGTTTCTTTTATTTAAATAAGTGCCCAATGCTTTGCAAAATTGGCTGACCAAATTGTGTTTGTGCTCAACCAATTAATGGGCTTTAGTTTTGCTTTATGTTCAAGTTGAAATAAGGGTGTATATGCCAACTTAAGAACCAACCTTTGGAAGATCAAGAGGACCTTTGCTCAAAGTTTGTGGATAACTTTTGGTAGCCTTAAATTCAGTTACAATGAACCATTAAGCAGCAGATGGTTATTAGATTGAGTGGATCATTAATTAATAGCTTTAACCGAGATGATATTGAAATTTATGTTGCTTTTGTAATTCTGATGGTTAAAGCTCCTATATAAGTTGAACCATTTTCATCAATGAAGGCAAGCTGAGTTTTATTCAGAAAATAAACGAATTTTATCTCATCTATCTTAGTGAGAGTGATTCTCCTAAGTTCTTGAGTGATTAAAGAATCCTTGATTTTAATAAAAGGTCCTTTATCCCTTTGTGTGTTTCAACTCTTAGGCTTATCTTCCATTCTTGGAAGTGTGATGTCTATCAATTTCCGTTCAATCTTCTTTTATGTTTCCATTTTCTCGTTTTAAATAATTTCTCAAATTTCTTGCTTGTTAGTATTCCGACAATGATAGATCAGTCAAACGAATCGAACCCTGTGGATTCACATCATTTGGTATTCAGAGCCTGGCTATCTAGATTTGGAATAGGAAAGGAAGTTTATTATACAAAGTGTTTCACCGAAGGCCATCCATGTTTAGTTGCATTCGATTACGGAAGCGAAAACAATGTTATGAGCCAAAGATTGGTGGAGAAACTCCAGTTACCAGCAACCTTTCATCTGGATCAAGCATGGATCAAATTCAGTACATGGCAATGTGTGAAAGAAGTATTATGTGATAATTCTCCCATGGACTCTTGTCATCTTCTTTTGGGATGGGGCATGGAATCGTTTTAAAACACTCTATCTTGATGAACGTTCCCTTTATTTGAGGCATGAGGGACATCAAAAGAAGTAGAAATTAATGACACCAAGACAAGTCAGTAAAGTTCAACGTAGGCTGAAGGAGAAAACAGAAAAAGAAAGAATAGAAAAAGAAGTAATATAAACTGCAGAAGGAAGGGAAAATAAAGATAAAGAAATGGAACTAAAGAAAGTTTATTCGTCAATGTCTTTTCTTCTACAGTTTGTGATGTCATTTTACAGGAACTAAAGGATAACCATGTGAATGAAACACACCAACTTCCATGTTTAAAAAGGAAGCTTGTTCATAATGCTTTATTACGCATTTGGTCCGTCGATAAGAAGAAAATTCGTCAAACACAATGCATGATATTATTTATTGTTACATATCAAGGTGGATGACTTTTGGTAGCCTTAAATTCAGTTACAATCAAACATTAAGTAGCGGATCGTCATTAGCTTGAGTGGATCATTAATTAATAGCTTTAAGCGGGATGATATTGAAATTTATGTGTCATTTGTAATTCTGATGGTTAAAGCTCCTATATAAGTTAAACCATTTTCATCAATGAAGGCAAGCTGAGTTATATTCAGAAAATAAACGAGTTTGATCTCATCTATCTTAGTGAGAGTGATTCTCCTAAGTTCTTGAGTGATTCAAGAATCCATGAGTTTAATCAAAGGTCATTTATCCCTTTGTGTGCTTTAACTCTGAGGCTTATCTTCCATTCTCGGAAGTGTGATGTTTATCAATTTCCGTTCCAGCTTCTTTTATGTTTCCATTTTCTCGTTTTAAATAATTTCTCAAATTTCTTGCTTGTTAGCATTCCAACAGTGATAGATCAGTCAAACGAATCGAACCCTGTGGATTCACATCATTCGATATTCAAAGCCTGGCTATCTAGATTTGGAATAGGAAAGGAAGTTTATTATACAAAGTTTTTAACCAAAGGCCATCCATGTTTAGTTGCATTCGGTAACGGAAGCGAAAACAATGTTGTGAGCCAAAGATTGGTGGAGAAACTCCAGTTACCAGCAACCTTTCATCTGGATCAAGCATGGATCAAATTCAGTACATGGCAATGTGTGAAAGAAGTATTATGTGATATTGCTCCCATGGACTCTTGTCATTTTCTTTTGGGATGGGCATGGCTTCGTTTTAAAACACTCCATCTCGATGAACGTTCCCTTTATTTGAGGCATGAAGGACATCAAAAGAAGTAGAAATTTATGACACCAAGACAAGTCAGTAAGGATCAACGTAGCCTGAAGGAGAAAACATAAAAAGAAAGAATAGAACAAGAAGTAATATAAACTGCAGAAGGAAGGGAAAATAAAGAAAAATAAATGGAACTAGAGAAAGTATATTCGTCAATGTTTTTTTCTTCTACAGTTTGTGATGTCATTTTACAGGAACAAAAGGATAAGCATGTGAATGAAACACACCAACTTCCATGTTTAAAAAGGAAGCTTGTCCATAGTTCTTTATTATGCATTTGGTCCGTCGAAAAGAAGCAACTTCGTCAAACACAATGCATGGAATTATCTATTGTTACATATCAAGGTGGGGTACTATTGCCGACAAATGTTATCGACGAATTGCAACCGTTGGAAAGTAACAAATATCAAGTTGAATTTGATCTTGGAAGAAGAGAATCAGTTTCAACTTGTGAAAAAATAAAAGTCCTTCACGAGATCATAATAAACTTACATTAAAACTAGTGTCTTAAGATTCGGGACAAATCTTCTCGAAGAAGGAGGGTATGATGTGAATTGCATATGGGTCAAATGGAGGATGACTAATGCGCCGTGTTGATGCAGTTTCTTTTATTTAAAGGGCCCAATGCTTTGTAAAATTGGCTGACCAAATTGTGTTTGTGCTTAACCAATTAATGGGCTTTAGTTTTGCTTTATCTTCAGTTGAAATAAGGGTCTGTATGCCAACTTAAGAACCAACCTTTGGAAGATCAGGAAGACCTTTGCTCAAAGTTTGTGCATGACTTTTGGTAGCCTTAAATTCAGTTACAATCAACCATTAAGTAGCGGATTGTTATTAGCCTGAGTGGATCATTAATTAATAGCTTTGAGCGGGATGATATTGAAATTTATGTTCTTTTGTAATTATGATGGTTAACGCTCTATATAAGTTGAACCATTTTCATCAATGAAGGCAAGCTGAGTTTTATTCAGAAATAAACGAGTTTTATCTCATCTATCTTAGTGAGAGTGATTCTCCTAAGTTCTTGAGTGATTCAAGAATCCATGAGTTTAATCAATGGTCCTTTATCCCTTTGTGTGTTTCAACTCATAGGCTTATCTTCCATTCTTGGAAGTGTGATGTCTATCAATTTCCGTTCCATCTTCTTTTATGTTTCCATTTTCTCGTTTTAAAATAATTTCTCAAATTTCTTGCTTGTTAGATTCCAACATGATAGATCAGTCAAACGAATCGAACCCTGTGGATTCACATCATTTGCTATTCAGAGCCTGGCTATCTAGATTTGGAATAGGAAAGGAAGTTATTATACAAAGTGTTTAACCGAAGGCCATCCATGTTTAGTTGCATTCGATTACGGAAGCAAAACAATGTTGTGAGCCAAGATTGGTGGAGAAACTCCAGTTACCAGCAACCTTTCATCTGGATCAAGCATGGATCAAATTCAGTACATGGCAATGCGTGAAAGAAGTGATTATGTAGATATTGCTCCCATGGACTCTTGTCATTTCTTTTGGGATGGGCATGGCTTCGTTTTATAACACTCATCTTGATGAACGTTCCCTTTATTTGAGGCATGAGGGACATCAAAAGAAGTAGAAATTTATGACACCAAGACAAGTCAGTAAGGATCAACGTAGGCTGAAGGAGAAAACAGAAAAAGAAAGAATAGAACAAGAAGTAATATAAACTGCAGAAGGAAGGGAAATAAAGAAAAAGAAATGGAACTAGAGAAAGTTTATTCGTCAATGTTTTTTCTTCTACAGTTTGTGATGTCATTTTACAGGAACAAAAGGATAAGCATGTGAATGAAACACCAACTTCCATGTTTAAAAAGGAACTTGTTCATAGTGCTTTATTATGCATTTGGTCCGTCGAATAAGAAGCAAATTCGTCAAACACAATGCATGGAATTATTTATTGTTACA
>NW_021010936.1:0-32283 GCF_004118075.2 Vigna unguiculata
TTATTTGAGCATGAGGGACATGAAATGAAGTTGAAATTTATGACACTAAGACAAGCCAGTAAGGATCAACATAGGCTGAAGGAGAAAATAGAAAAAGAAAGAATAGAAAAACAACAAATATAAACTGCAAAAGGAAGGAACGTGAAGAAAAGAAAGGAAGTAAAGAAAAAGATGATGGAAAAGGTAGTAGAGAAACAAGGTGTTTAATCGAAGGCCACCCATGTTTAGTTGCATTCGTTTACGAAAGCAACAACAATGTGTAAGCCAAAGATTGGTGGAGAAATCAGTTACCACAAGCTTCATTCGAATCAAGCAAGGATCAAATTCATACAGACAATGTGTGAAAGAAGTATTATGTGATATTGCTCCACGAACTCTTGTCATCTTCTTTTGAGATGGGCATGGCTTCATTTTAAAACGCTCAATCTTGATGAACGTTCCCTTTATTTGAGGCATGAGGACATGAAATGAAGTTGAAATTTATGACACCAAGACAAGCCAGTAAGGATCAACATAGGCTGAAGGAGAAAATAGAAAAAGAAAGAATAGAAAAAAAATATAAGCTCAGAAGGAAGGGAAATTGAAGAAAAGAAAAGGAAGTAAAGAAAAGATGATGGAAAAGGTAGTAGAGAAACAAGGTGTTTAATCGAAGGCCACCCATGTTTAGTTGCATTCGTTACGAAAGTGACAACAATGTTGTAAGCCAAAGATTGGTGGAGAAATCCAGTTACCACAAGCATTCATTCGAATCAAGCAAGGATCAAATTCAGTACAGGACAATGTGTGAAAGAAGTATTATGTGATATTGCTCCCACGAACTCTTGTCATCTTCTTTTGAGATGGGCATGACTTCATTTTAAAACGCTCAATCTTGATGAACGTTCCCTTTATTTGAGGCATGAGGGACATGAAATGAAGTTGAAATTTATGACACAAGACAAGCCAGTAAGGATCAACATAGGCTGAAGGAGAAAATAGAAAAAGAAAGAATAGAAAAAGAACAAATATAACTGCAGAAGGAAGGGAAATTGAAGAAAAAGAAAAGGAAGTAAAGAAAAAGATGATGGAAAAGGTAGTAGAGAAACAAGGTGTTTAATCGAAGGCCACCCATGTTTAGTTGCATTCGTTTACGAAAGCGACAACAATGTTGTAAGCCAAAGATTGGTGGAGAAAGTCCAGTTACCAACAAGCTTCATTCGAATCAAGCAAGGATCAAATTCAGTACAGGACAATGTGTGAAAGAAGTATTATGTGATATTGCTCCACGAACTCTTGTCATCTTCTTTTGAGATGGGCATGGCTTCATTTTAAAACGCTCAATCTTGATGAACGTTCCCTTTATTTGAGGCATGAGGACATGAAATGAAGTTGAAATTTATGACACCAAGACAAGCCAGTAAGGATCAACATAGGCTGAAGGAGAAAATAGAAAAGAAAGAATAGAAAAAGAACAAATATAAGCTGCAGAAGGAAGGGAAATTGAAGAAAAAGAAAGGAAGTAAAGAAAAAGATGATGGAAAAGGTAGTAGAGAAACAAGGTGTTTAATCGAAGGCCACCCATGTTTAGTTGCATTCGTTTACGAAAGCGACAACAATGTTGTAAGCTAAAGATTGGTGGAGAAACTCTAGTTACCACCAAGCTTTCATCGAATCAAGCAAGGATCAAATTCAGTACAGGACAATGTGTGAAAGAAGTATTATGTGATATTGCTCCACGAACTCTTGTCATCTTCTTTTGAGATGGGCATGGCTTCATTTTAAAACGCTCAATCTTGATGAACGTTCCCTTTATTTGAGGCATGAGGGACATGAAATGAAGTTGAAATTTATGACACCAAGACAAGCCAGTAAGGATCAACATAGGCTGAAGGAGAAAATAGAAAAAGAAAGAATAGAAAAAGAACAAATATAAGCTGCAGAAGGAAGGGAAATTGAAGAAAAAGAAAGGAAGTAAAGAAAAAGATGATGGAAAAGGTAGTAGAGAAACAAGGTGTTTAATCGAAGGCCACCCATGTTTAGTTGCATTCGTTTACGAAAGCGACAACAATGTTGTAAGCCAAAGATTGGTGGAGAAATCCAGTTACCAACAAGCTTCATTCGAATCAAGCAAGGATCAAATTCAGTACAGGACAATGTGTGAAAGAAGTATTATGTGATATTGCTTCCACGAACTCTTGTCATCTTCTTTTGAGATGGGCATGGCTTCATTTTAAAACGCTCAATCTTGATGAACGTTCCCTTTATTTGAGGCATGAGGGACATGAAATGAAGTTGAAATTTATGACACCAAGACAAGCCAGTAAGGATCAACATAGGCTGAAGGAGAAAATAGAAAAAGAAAGAATAGAAAAAGAACAAATATAAGCTGCAGAAGGAAGGGAAATTGAAGAAAAAGAAAAGGAAGTAAAGAAAAAGATGATGGAAAAGGTAGTAGAGAAACAAGGTGTTTAATCGAAGGCCACCCATGTTTAGTTGCATTCGTTTACGAAAGCGACAACAATGTTGTAAGCCAAAGATTGGTGGAGAAACTCTAGTTACCACCAAGCTTCATTCGAATCAAGCAAGGATCAAATTCAGTACAGGACAATGTGTGAAAGAAGTATTATGTGATATTGCTCCACGAACTCTTGTCATCTTCTTTTGAGATGGCATGGCTTCATTTTAAAACGCTCAATCTGGATGAACGTTCCTTTATTTGAGGCATGAGGGACATGAAATGAAGTTGAAATTTATGACACCAAGAAAGCCAGTAAGGATCAACATAGGCTGAAGGAGAAAATAGAAAAAGAAAGAATAGAAAAAGAACAAATATAAGCTGCAGAAGGAAGGGAAATTGAAGAAAAGAAAAGGAAGTAAAGAAAAAGATGATGGAAAAGGTAGTAGAGAAACAAGGTGTTTAATCGAAGGCCACCCATGTTTAGTTGCATTCGTTTACGAAAGCGACAACAATGTTGTAAGCCAAAGATTGGTGGAGAAATCTAGTTACCACCAAGCTTCATTCGAATCAAGCAAGGATCAAATTCAGTACAGGACAATGTGTGAAAGAAGTATTATGTGATATTGCTCCACGAACTCTTGTCATCTTCTTTTGAGATGGCATGGCTTCATTTTAAAACGCTCAATCTTGATGAACGTTCCTTTATTTGAGGCATGAGGGACATGAAATGAAGTTGAAATTTATGACACTAAGACAAGCCAGTAAGGATCAACATAGGCTGAAGGAGAAAATAGAAAAAGAAAGAATAGAAAAAGAACAAATATAAACTGCAGAAGGAAGGGAAATTGAAGAAAAAGAAAAGGAAGTAAAGAAAAAGATGATGGAAAAGGTAGTAGAGAAACAAGGTGTTTAATCGAAGGCCACCCATGTTTAGTTGCATTCGTTTACGAAAGCGACAACAATGTTGTAAGCCAAAGATTGGTGGAGAAAGTCAGTTACCACAAGCTTCATTCGAATCAAGCAAGGATCAAATTCACTACAGGACAATGTGTGAAAGAAGTATTATGTGATATTGCTCCACGAACTCTTGTCATCTTCTTTTGAGATGGGCATGGCTTCATTTTAAAACGCTCAATCTTGATGAACGTTCCCTTTATTTGAGGCATGAGGACATGAAATGAAGTTGAAATTTATGACACCAAGACAAGCCAGTAAGGATCAACATAGGCTGAAGGAGAAAATAGAAAAGAAAGAATAGAAAAAGAACAAATATAAGCTGCAGAAGGAAGGAACTTGAAGAAAAAGAAAAGGAAGTAAAGAAAAAGATGATGGAAAAGGTAGTAGAGAAACAAGGTGTTTAATCGAAGGCCACCCATGTTTAGTTGCATTCGTTTACGAAAGTGACAACAATGTTGTAAGCCAAAGATTGGTGGAGAAACTCAGTTACCACCAAGCTTCATTCGAATCAAGCAAGGATCAAATTCAGTACAGGACAATGTGTGAAAGAAGTATTATGTGATATTGCTTCCACGAACTCTTGTCATCTTCTTTTGAGATGGCATGGCTTCATTTTAAAACGCTCAATCTTGATGAACGTTCCTTTATTTGAGGCATGAGGGACATGAAATGAAGTTGAAATTTATGACACCAAGACAAGCCAGTAAGGATCAACATAGGCTGAAGGAGAAAATAGAAAAAGAAAGAATAGAAAAAGAACAAATATAACTGCAGAAGGAAGGGAAATTGAAGAAAAAGAAAAGGAAGTAAAGAAAAAGATGATGGAAAAGGTAGTAGAGAAACAAGGTGTTTAATCGAAGGCCACCATGTTTAGTTGCATTCGTTTACGAAAGCGACAACAATGTTGTAAGCCAAAGATTGGTGGAGAAACTCTAGTTACCACCAAGCTTCATTCGAATCAAGCAAGGATCAAATTCAGTACAGGACAATGTGTGAAAGAAGTATTATGTGATATTGCTCCACGAACTCTTGTCATCTTCTTTTGAGATGGGCATGGCTTCATTTTAAAACGCTCAATCTTGATGAACGTTCCCTTTATTTGAGGCATGAGGACATGAAATGAAGTTGAAATTTATGACACCAAGACAAGCCAGTAAGGATCAACATAGGCTGAAGGAGAAAATAGAAAAAGAAAGAATAGAAAAAGAACAAATATAAGCTGCAGAAGGAAGGGAAATTGAAGAAAAAGAAAAGGAAGTAAAGAAAAAGATGATGGAAAAGGTAGTAGAGAAACAAGGTGTTTAATCGAAGGCCACCCATGTTTAGTTGCATTCGTTTACGAAAGCGACAACAATGTTGTAAGCCAAAGATTGGTGGAGAAACTCTAGGTACCACCAAGCTGTCATTCGAATCAAGCAAGGATCAAATTCAGTACAGGACAATGTGTGAAAGAAGTATTATGTGATATTGCTGCCACGAACTCTTGTCATCTTCTTTTGAGATGGGCATGGCTTCATTTTAAAACGCTCAATCTTGATGAACGTTCCCTTTATTTGAGGCATGAGGACATGAAATGAAGTTGAAATTTATGACACCAAGACAAGCCAGTAAGGATCAACATAGGCTGAAGGAGAAAATAGAAAAAGAAAGAATAGAAAAAGAACAAATATAAGCTGCAGAAGGAAGGGAAATTGAAGAAAAAAAAAGGAAGTAAAGAAAAAGATGATGGAAAAGGTAGTAGAGAAACAAGGTGTTTAATCGAAGGCCACCCATGTTTAGTTGCATTCGTTTACGAAAGCGACAACAATGTTGTAAGCAAAGATTGGTGGAGAAACTCTAGTTACCACCAAGCTGTCATTCGAATCAAGCAAGGATCAAATTCAGTACAGGACAATGTGTGAAAGAAGTATTATGTGATATTGCTCCCACGAACTCTTGTCATCTTCTTTTGAGATGGCATGGCTTCATTTTAAAACGCTCAATCTTGATGAACGTTCCCTTTATTTGAGGCATGAGGGACATGAAATGAAGTTGAAATTTATGACACCAAGAAAAGCCAGTAAGGATAACATAGGCTGAAGGAGAAAATAGAAAAAGAAAGAATAGAAAAGAAAATATAAGCTGCAGAAGGAAGGGAAATTGAAGAAAAGAAAGGAAGTAAAGAAAAAGATGATGGAAAAGGTAGTAGAGAAACAAGGTGTTTAATCGAAGGCCACCCATGTTTAGTTGCATTCGTTTACGAAAGCGACACAATGTTGTAAGCCAAAGATTGGTGGAGAAACTCTAGTTACCACAAGCTTCATTCGAATCAAGCAAGGATCAAATTCAGTACAGGACAATGTGTGAAAGAAGTATTATGTGATATTGCTCCACGAACTCTTGTCATCTTCTTTTGAGATGGCATGGCTTCATTTTAAAACGCTCAATCTTGATGAACGTTCCCTTTATTTGAGGCATGAGGGACATGAAATGAAGTTGAAATTTATGACACCAAGACAAGCCAGTAAGGATAACATAGGCTGAAGGAGAAAATAGAAAAAGAAAGAATAGAAAAAGAACAAATATAACTGCAGAAGGAAGGGAAATTGAAGAAAAAGAAAAGGAAGTAAAGAAAAGATGATGGAAAAGGTAGTAGAGAAACAAGGTGTTTAATCGAAGGCCACCCATGTTTAGTTGCATTCGTTTACGAAAGCGACAACAATGTTGTAAGCCAAAGATTGGTGGAGAAATCTAGTACCACAAGCTTCATTCGAATCAAGCAAGGATCAAATTCAGTACAGACAATGTGTGAAAGAAGTATTATGTGATATTGCTTCCACGAACTCTTGTCATCTTCTTTTGAGATGGGCATGGCTTCATTTTAAAACGCTCAATCTTGATGAACGTTCCCTTTATTTGAGGCATGAGGGACATGAAATGAAGTTGAAATTTATGACACCAAGACAAGCCAGTAAGGATCAACATAGGCTGAAGGAGAAAATAGAAAAAGAAAGAATAGAAAAAGAACAAATATAAGCTGAGAAGGAAGGGAAATTGAAGAAAAAGAAAGGAAGTAAAGAAAAAGATGATGGAAAAGGTAGTAGAGAAACAAGGTGTTTAATCGAAGGCCACCCATGTTTAGTTGCATTCGTTTACGAAAGCGACAACAATGTTGTAAGCCAAAGATTGGTGGAGAAACTCTAGTACCACCAAGCTTCATTCGAATCAAGCAAGGATCAAATTCAGTACAGGACAATGTGTGAAAGAAGTATTATGTGATATTGCTCCACGAACTCTTGTCATCTTCTTTTGAGATGGGCATGGCTTCATTTTAAAACGCTCAATCTTGATGAACGTTCCTTTATTTGAGGCATGAGGGACATGAAATGAAGTTGAAATTTATGACACCAAGACAAGCCAGTAAGGATCAACATAGGCTGAAGGAGAAAATAGAAAAGAAAGAATAGAAAAAGAACAAATATAAGCTGCAGAAGGAAGGGAAATTGAAGAAAAAGAAAGGAAGTAAAGAAAAAGATGATGGAAAAGGTAGTAGAGAAACAAGGTGTTTAATCGAAGGCCACCCATGTTTAGTTGCATTCGTTTACGAAAGCGACAACAATGTTGTAAGCCAAAGATTGGTGGAGAAACTCTAGTTACCACCAAGCTTCATTCGAATCAAGCAAGGATCAAATTCAGTACAGGACAATGTGTGAAAGAAGTATTATGTGATATTGCTTCCACGAACTCTTGTCATCTTCTTTTGAGATGGGCATGGCTTCATTTTAAAACGCTCAATCTTGATGAACGTTCCCTTTATTTGAGGCATGAGGGACATGAAATGAAGTTGAAATTTATGACACCAAGACAAGCCAGTAAGGATCAACATAGGCTGAAGGAGAAAATAGAAAAAGAAAGAATAGAAAAAGAACAAATATAAGCTGCAGAAGGAAGGGAAATTGAAGAAAAAAAAAGGAAGTAAAGAAAAAGATGATGGAAAAGGTAGTAGAGAAACAAGGTGTTTAATCGAAGGCCACCCATGTTTAGTTGCATTCGTTTACGAAAGCGACAACAATGTTGTAAGCCAAAGATTGGTGGAGAAACTCTAGTTACCACCAAGCTGTCATTCGAATCAAGCAAGGATCAAATTCAGTACAGGACAATGTGTGAAAGAAGTATTATGTGATATTGCTGCCACGAACTCTTGTCATCTTCTTTTGAGATGGGCATGGCTTCATTTTAAAACGCTCAATCTTGATGAACGTTCCCTTTATTTGAGGCATGAGGGACATGAAATGAAGTTGAAATTTATGACACCAAGACAAGCCAGTAAGGATCAACATAGGCTGAAGGAGAAAATAGAAAAAGAAAGAATAGAAAAAGAACAAATATAAGCTGCAGAAGGAAGGGAAATTGAAGAAAAAGAAAGGAAGTAAAGAAAAAGATGATGGAAAAGGTAGTAGAGAAACAAGGTGTTTAATCGAAGGCCACCCATGTTTAGTTGCATTCGTTTACGAAAGCGACAACAATGTTGTAAGCCAAAGATTGGTGGAGAAACTCTAGTTACCACCAAGCTGTCATTCGAATCAAGCAAGGATCAAATTCAGTACAGGACAATGTGTGAAAGAAGTATTATGTGATATTGCTCCACGAACTCTTGTCATCTTCTTTTGAGATGGGCATGGCTTCATTTTAAAACGCTCAATCTTGATGAACGTTCCTTTATTTGAGGCATGAGGGACATGAAATGAAGTTGAAATTTATGACACCAAGACAAGCCAGTAAGGATCAACATAGGCTGAAGGAGAAAATAGAAAAAGAAAGAATAGAAAAAGAACAAATATAAGCTGCAGAAGGAAGGGAAATTGAAGAAAAAGAAAAGGAAGTAAAGAAAAGATGATGGAAAAGGTAGTAGAGAAACAAGGTGTTTAATCGAAGGCCACCCATGTTTAGTTGCATTCGTTTACGAAAGCGACAACAATGTTGTAAGCCAAAGATTGGTGGAGAAACTCTAGGTACCACCAAGCTGTCATTCGAATCAAGCAAGGATCAAATTCAGTACAGGACAATGTGTGAAAGAAGTATTATGTGATATTGCTGCCACGAACTCTTGTCATCTTCTTTTGAGATGGGCATGGCTTCATTTTAAAACGCTCAATCTTGATGAACGTTCCCTTTATTTGAGGCATGAGGGACATGAAATGAAGTTGAAATTTATGACACCAAGACAAGCCAGTAAGGATCAACATAGGCTGAAGGAGAAAATAGAAAAAGAAAGAATAGAAAAAGAACAAATATAAGCTGCAGAAGGAAGGGAAATTGAAGAAAAAGAAAAGGAAGTAAAGAAAAAGATGATGGAAAAGGTAGTAGAGAAACAAGGTGTTTAATCGAAGGCCACCCATGTTTAGTTGCATTCGTTTACGAAAGTGACAACAATGTTGTAAGCCAAAGATTGGTGGAGAAACTCTAGTTACCACCAAGCTTCATTCGAATCAAGCAAGGATCAAATTCAGTACAGGACAATGTGTGAAAGAAGTATTATGTGATATTGCTCCACGAACTCTTGTCATCTTCTTTTGAGATGGGCATGGCTTCATTTTAAAACGCTCAATCTTGATGAACGTTCCTTTATTTGAGGCATGAGGGACATGAAATGAAGTTGAAATTTATGACACCAAGACAAGCCAGTAAGGATCAACATAGGCTGAAGGAGAAAATAGAAAAAGAAAGAATAGAAAAAGAACAAATATAACTGCAGAAGGAAGGGAAATTGAAGAAAAAAAAAGGAAGTAAAGAAAAAGATGATGGAAAAGGTAGTAGAGAAACAAGGTGTTTAATCGAAGGCCACCCATGTTTAGTTGCATTCGTTTACGAAAGGACAACAATGTTGTAAGCCAAAGATTGGTGGAGAAACTCTAGTTACCACCAAGCTTTCATTCGAATCAAGCAAGGATCAAATTCAGTACAGGACAATGTGTGAAAGAAGTATTATGTGATATTGCTCCCACGAACTCTTGTCATCTTCTTTTGAGATGGGCATGGCTTCATTTTAAAACGCTCAATCTTGATGAACGTTCCCTTTATTTGAGGCATGAGGGACATGAAATGAAGTTGAAATTTATGACACCAAGACAAGCCAGTAAGGATCAACATAGGCTGAAGGAGAAAATAGAAAAAGAAAGAATAGAAAAAGAACAAATATAAGCTGCAGAAGGAAGGAAATTGAAGAAAAGAAAAGGAAGTAAAGAAAAAGATGATGGAAAAGGTAGTAGAGAAACAAGGTGTTTAATCGAAGGCCACCCATGTTTAGTTGCATTCGTTTACGAAAGCGACAACAATGTTGTAAGCCAAAGATTGGTGGAGAAACTCTAGGTACCACCAACCTGTCATTCGAATCAAGCAAGGATCAAATTCAGTACAGGACAATGTGTGAAAGAAGTATTATGTGATATTGCTCCCACGAACTCTTGTCATCTTCTTTTGAGATGGGCATGGCTTCATTTTAAAACGCTCAATCTGGATGAACGTTCCTTTATTTGAGGCATGAGGACATGAAATGAAGTTGAAATTTATGACACCAAGAAAGCCGTAAGGATCAACATAGGCTGAAGGAGAAATAGAAAAAGAAAGAATAGAAAAAGAACAAATATAAACTGCAGAAGGAAGGGAAATTGAAGAAAAAGAAAGGAAGTAAAGAAAAGATGATGGAAAAGGTAGTAGAGAAACAAGGTGTTTAATCGAAGGCCACCCATGTTTAGTTGCATTCGTTTACGAAAGCGACAACAATGTGTAAGCAAAGATTGGTGGAGAAACTCTAGTTACCACCAAGCTGTCATTCGAATCAAGCAAGGATCAAATTCAGTACAGGACAATGTGTGAAAGAAGTATTATGTGATATTGCTGCCACGAACTCTTGTCATCTTCTTTTGAGATGGGCATGGCTTCATTTTAAAACGCTCAATCTTGATGAACGTTCCCTTTATTTGAGGCATGAGGACATGAAATGAAGTTGAAATTTATGACACCAAGACAAGCCAGTAAGGATCAACATAGGCTGAAGGAGAAAATAGAAAAGAAAGAGTAGAAAAAGAACAAATATAAGCTGTAGAAGGAAGGGAAATTGAAGAAAAAGAAAAGGAAGTAAAGAAAAAGATGGTGGAAAAGGTAGTAGAGAAACAAGGCGTTTAATCGAACGCCACCCATGTTTAGTTGCATTCGCTTACGAAAGTGACAACAATGTTGTAAGCCAAAGATTGGTGGAGAAACTCTAGGTACCAACAAGCTATCATTCGAATCAAGCAAGGATCAAATTCAGTACAGGACAATGTGTGAAAGAAGTATTATGTGATATTGCTCCCACAAACTCTTGTCATCTTCTTTTGAGATAGGCATGGATTCATTTTAAAACGCTCAATCTGGATGAACGTTCCTTTTATTTGAGGCATGAAGGACATGAAATGAAGTTCAAATTTATGACACTAAGAAAAGCCCGTAAGGATCAACATACGCTGAAGGAGAAAATAGAAAAAGAAAGAATAGAAAAAGAACAAATATAAGCTACAGAAGGAAGGGAAATTGAAGAAGAAGAAAAGGAAGTAAAGAAAAAGATGATGGAAAAGGTAGTAGAGAAACAAGGTGTTTAATCGAAGGCCACCCCTGTTTAGTTGCATTCGTTTACGAAAGTGACAACAATGTTGTAAGCCAAAGATTGGTGGAGAAACTCTAGGTACCACCAAGTTGTCATCCGAATCAAGCAAGGATCAAATTCAGTACAGGACAATGTGTGAAAGAAGTATTATGTGATATTGCTCCCATGAACTCTTGTCATCTTCTTTTGAGATAGGCATGGATTCATTTTAAAACGTTCAATCTGGATGAACGTTCCTTTTATTTGAGGCATGAAGGACAAGAAATGAAGTTCAAATTTATGACACCAAGAAAAGCCCGTAAGGATCAACATAGGATGAAGGAGAAAATAGAAAAAGAAAGAATAGAAAAAGAACAAATATAAGCTGCAAAGGAAGGGAACGTGAAGAAAAAGAAAAGGAAGTAAAGAAAAAGGTGATGGAAAAGGTAGTAGAGAAACATGGTGTTTAATCGAAGGCCACCCATGTTTAGTTGCATTCGTTTACGAAAGCGACAACAATGTTGTAAGCTAAAGATTGGTGGAAAAACTCTAGTTACCACCAAGCTGTCATTCGAATCAAGCAAGGATCAAATTCAGTACAGGACAATGTGTGAAAAAGTATTATGTGATATTGCTGCCACGAACTCTTGTCATCTTCTTTTGAGATGGGCATGGCTTCATTTTAAAACGCTCAATCTGGATGAACGTTCCCCTTATTTGAGGCATGAGGGACATGAAATGAAGTTGAAATTTATGACACCAAGACAAGCCAGTAATGATCAACATAAGCTGAAGGAGAAAATAGAAAAAGAATGAATAGAAAAAGAACAAATATAAGCTGGAGAAGGAAGGGAAATTGAAGAAAAAGAAAAGGAAGTCAAGAAAAAGATGATTGAAAAGGTAGTAGAGAAACAAGGTGTTTAACCGATGGCCACCCATGTTTAGTTGCATTTGTTTACGAAAGCGACAACAATGTTGTAAGCCAAAGATTGGAGGAGAAATTCTAGTTACCACCAAGCTTTCATCCGAATCAAGCAAGGATCAAATTCAGTACAGGAAAATGTGTGAAAGAAGTATTATGTGATATTGCTGGCACGAACTCTTGTCATCTTCTTTTGAGATGGGCATGGCTTCATTTTAAAACGCTTAATCTGGATGAACGTTCCCCTTATTTGAGGCATGAGGGACATGAAATGAAGTTGAAATTTATGACACCAAGTGATGAGTTCAAATTTTTTCCCTCATTTAATATTTAAATTTGGGGATTTAATTGAATTTTCTGTGCTTAAAGATTGATTTAATTAAGATTTGTGATTATTGGATTTATTGAGTAAGTTTGGTAAAAGTGGCGTAAGAATTGATTTTAGTTGCATAAAATATTATTGGATATTCTAAAGTTTGTTAATGCAGCTGAAATTTATTTTTGGTCAATTAATAGTGTGATTTTAAAATATTCAAAGTTACAAAATAAGTCCACAATCAAGAAATTCTGAAAAAGAATAAATCAAGAGCTAAATGCACCCCCTGTTTTTACTTGCACACTCCTTTTAAAGTGGACCACAAAAACCTGTTCTGCACCCCCAGTTTTCACTAAGTTGCATCCCTCCTACCACTTAAACTCCACTCAACCAGATTATGCCATGTGGCAATCCCCATCTCTTAAAATTAGCCAACCAGAACAAGCCACGTGTCATAATCCTGCCCTCACCAAATTAACCAATCAGATCTTGCCACGTCATCATCTGCTCCATCTCACTCATGAAACCCTAACCCTAATTTTCTTCTCTCCTTCCACCACCATGGCAGCCGCCGCCACACCTCCTCACCTCGCCGGCCACCACTGCATCACCATCACACCATTGCCGGCGACGCACCAGCAGCGACAGCACCACCGCAACAGCACCGCGCCATTTCCCTCATCACTGCAGACCTCCACAACTCCGTGAAGCTTGTTCTCGCGCTCAAACCATCTGCAAAATAGCACCATCTTCTTCGCAAGGAAGCCATCACGGCAGCAGGTTCACGCACCACTACCCTCCACCTCTTCCGGCCATCACGTCGCGCCGCGTAAACCTGCAACCACCGCGAGCCACCAGCGAGTTCTTCTTCCTCGCGCACAACAATGGCAGCAGCTTCCGCAGCCATCGCACACCACCTGAACCAGGCACGTTCCACCGCGCCTCCGTCTTCTCGCCTCCGCACCTGCAGCGACGCGCAACCAGCGTAACCAGTCGCGGCCATCACAGATCTTCGCGCGAACCAGAACGACCATAACAGTAGCGGAAACCACAACCATTGCGACGCAGCAGCGAACACCTTCAGATTCGACCACCACCACGCCGGAAATCTGACCGCCGCGCCGTCAGCCGCGCCGTTGCAGCACCCACAAGTCAAAGTGTGAGAGAAACCCTAATTCTGGAGAGAGAATTTGCACTGCCACGTGTCAGCATCTGATAGGACAGTCAAACAGGTCAACTCTGGTCAACAGGTCAACTCTGGTCAATTGGTCAAAGTCAGCAGTCAACTCTGGTCAAAACTGCAAATATGGTTAAATGAGAGGCGCAGAATTGGAAATTGGACAGAAATTAAGTTGCTAATTAATTAAATAAAAATGAAAGATTTTAGCAACTAACAGATAAAGCCCAAAGTCCAGTGGAAGCCTATAAAAAGAGGCTTAAGGGAGCAGAAGCGGGGGGACTGACAATTGACAGCTTACAGCTTAGACACTTAGAACTCTCTGGTTTTGGCAGATACCATCTCCACCACATCTCTCATTCTTTCTTTTATTTTCTTTCCTTCATATCATCATGTATTCCATCAAAGCCATGGGCTAAGCTTTTAGGGTTGATTCCACTGTAATTTCTTAAATGGATTCTGAGGTTAGATGAATTTATATGTTTTGTTATTTTGATTATTGTTGTCGTTTTTGTTTATCTATGTCCTTTGCTTCTTAATCGAATAGAAAATAATGATTTTAAATCTACATGCATGCTAATCATATGAGTTAAAAGGTTTTTAAATTAAATTGAGACTTTACTTTGATTTTGTTTAGAAACTTTCATTTGATTAAATAAGTTTTTGCCAATAATTGAGACTTTAATTTGATTAGAGGTAATTACTTTAACTAAAATTAGTCAAGACTTTACTTTGATTAATTAAGTTTTCTATTTGGTAAAAAAGCAAAGGAATAGACATGATTAGGCATAGTAAAATTAATTGAGACTGTACTTTGATTAAATTTACTATGGACAATCTAAACAATTCTCACTTTTAATTAAGACTGTACTTTGATTAAAAGTGAGGATGCCAACAAATGAATTGAGTCTTTACATTGATTTATTTGTAAATCAACAACAATAATTAATTTAACAATAATCTCTAGATAACCAATGAAGAATCTTATTTAGAAAAAGCAGTGGAATTGACCTATTTACTATTACTGTGTTTACAATCTTCCGTGTCATTTTCTTTGCATATCAAAACCCCCCTATTCTTATAGTTTCTAGTTTTAAATTGCATTTTGAGAATCAAATATTTGAGATCAATTCCGTATTCGTTGTGAGACGACTAAGGGTTATCTTAACCCTAACTATTTTCTTCACTACAAACTGGCAATACTGAAGTTGCTAAAGTAGTGGTAATTTGATCGCCTAACGACAGCGATATCACCAAGACAAGCCAGTAAGGATCAACATAGGCTGAAGGAGGAAATAGAAAAAGAAAGAATAGAAAAAGAACAAATATAAGCTGCAGAAGGAATGGAAATTGAAGAAAAAGAAAAGGAAGTCAAGAAAAAGATGATGGAAAAGGTAGTAGAGAAACAAGGTGTTTAATCGAAGGCCACCCATGTTTAGTTGCATTCGTTTACGAAAGTGAAAACAATGTTGTAAGCCAAAGATTGGTGGAGAAACTCTAGTTACCACCGAGCTATCATTCCAATCAAGCAAGGATCAAATTCAGTACAGGACAATGTGTGAAAGAAGTATTATGTGATATTGCTCCCACGAACTCTTGTCATCTTCTTTTGAGATAGGTATGGCTTTATTTTAAAACGCTGAATCTTGATGAATGTTCCTTTTATTTGAGGCATGAGGGACTTGAAATGAAGTTGAAATTTATGACTCCAAGACAAGCCAGTAAGGATCAACATATGCTGAAGGAGAAAATAGAAAAAGAAAGAATAGAAAAAGAACAAATATAAACTACAGAAGGAATGGAAATTGAAGAAAAACAAAAGGAAGTAAAGAAAAAGATGATGAAAAGGTAGTAGAGAAACAAGGCGTTTAATCGAAGGCCACCCATGTTTAGTTGCATTCGTTTACGAAAGGGACAACAATGTTGTAAGCCAAAGATTGGTGGAGAAACTTTAGTTACCACCAAGCTTTCATTCGAATCAAGCAAGGATAAAATTCAGTACAAGACAATGTGTGAAAGAAGTATTATGTGATATTGCTCCCACGAACTCTTGTCATCTTCTTTTGAGATGGACATGGCTTCATTTTAAAACGCTCAATCTTGATGAACGTTCCCTTGATTTGAGGCATGAGGGACATGAAATGAAGTTGAAATTTATGACACCAAGACAAGCCAGTAAGGATCAACATAGGCTGAAGGAGAAAATAGAAAAAGAAAGAATAGAAAAAGAACAAATATAAGCTGCAGAAGGAAGGGAAATTGAAGAAAAAGAAGAGGAAGTAAAGAAAAAGATGATGAAAAAGGTAGTAGAGAAACAAGGTGTTTAATGGAAGGCCACCCATGTTTAGTTGCATTCGTTTACGAAAGCGACAACAATGTTGTATGCTAAAGATTGGTGGAGAAAATCTAGTTACCACCAAGCTTTCATCCGAATCAAGCAAGGATAAAATTCAGTACAGGACAATGTGTGAAAGAAGTATTATGTGATATTGCTCCCACAAACTCTTGTCATCCTCCTTTGAGATAGGCATGGATTCATTTTAAAACGCTCAATCTGGATGAAC
The DNA here is from genome assembly GCF_004118075.2 of Vigna unguiculata. Taxonomy (NCBI): domain Eukaryota; kingdom Viridiplantae; phylum Streptophyta; class Magnoliopsida; order Fabales; family Fabaceae; genus Vigna; species Vigna unguiculata. The sequence continues at coordinate 15,977 of NW_021010936.1, forward strand.
GTTCCTTTTATTTGAGGCATGAAGGACATGAAATGAAGTTCAAATTTATGACACTAAGAAAAGCCCGTAAGGATCAACATACACTGAAGGAGAAAATAGAAAGAGAAAGAATAGAAAAAGAACAAATATAAGCTACAGAAGGAAGGGAAATTGAAGAAGAAGAAAGGAAGTAAAGAAAAAGATGATGGAAAAGGTAGTAGAGAAACAAGGTGTTTAATCGAAGGCCACCCATGTTTAGTTGCATTCGTTTACGAAAGCGACAACAATGTTGTAAGCCAAAGATTGGTGGAGAAACTCTAGGTACCACCAAGCTGTCATTTGAATCAAGCAAGGATCAAATTCAGTACAGGACAATGTGTGAAAGAAGTATTATGTGACATTGCTGCCACGAACTCTTGTCATCTTCTTTTGAGATGGGCATGGCTTCATTTTAAAACGCTCAATCTTGATGAACGTTCCCTTTATTTGAGGCATGAGGGACATGAAATGAAGTTGAAATTTATGACACCAAGACAAGCCAGTAAGGATCAACATAGGCTGAAGGAGAAAATAGAAAAAGAAAGAATAGAAAAAGAACAAATATAAGCCGCAGAAGGAAGGGAAATTGAAGAAAAAGAAAAGGAAGTAAAGAAAAAGATGATGGAAAAGGTAGTAGAGAAACAAGGTGTTTAATCGAAGGCCACCTGATGAGTTCAAATTTTTGCCCTCATTTAATATTTAAAGTTGGGGATTTAATTGAATTTTCTGTGCTTAAAGATTGATTTAATTAGGATTTGTGATTATTGGATTTATTGAGTAAGTTTGGTAAAAGTGGCGTAAAAATTGATTTTAGTTGCATAAAATATTATTGGATATTCTAACGTTTGTTAATGCAGCTGGAATTTATTTTTGGTCAATTAATAGTGTGATTTTAAAATATTCAAAGTTACAAAATAAGTCCAAAATCAAGAAATTCTGAAAAAGAATAAATCAGGAGCTAAATGCACCCCCAGATTTTATTTGCACACTCCTCCCTCAAGTGGACCACAAAAACCTGTTCTGCACCCCCAGTTTTCACTAAGTTGCACCCCTCCTACCATTTAAACTCCACTCAACCAGATCATGCCATGTGGCAATCCCCACCTCTTAAAATTAGCCAACCAGAACAAGCCACGTGTCATAATCCTACCCTCACCAAATTAACCAATCAGATCTTGCCACGTCATCATCTCCTCCATCTCACACATGAAACCCTAACCCTAGTTTCCCTTCCACCCTCCACGGCAGCCGCCGCCGCCAACCTCACCGGCCACCACCAATCTGCAGCAGCGGCGGCGCCACCATCTTCTTCTCGCGTCCAACAGCAGCCTTCACGCACCATCTTCGTCAGCCACCATTAGCACCACCACGCAGCTGCAGCAGTGCCGCCACTGTTCCGCCACCGTCTTCCTCCATCAAAGCGCGAGTTCGTCTTCTTCCGGCCACCACGTTCAACCACTGCACTCCCGCAACCACGACGAACCATCCAGCGGTGCCACTCGCAATCATCTTCTCTGCAGCGCATCCTCATCGTCGCAATTCCGTCACCACTGCAGACCTGCAACCACCGCGAGCACACCGCCAGCGCGACCTGCGCAGTTCCGTCACGCATCCAACCTCCACCATCTCCGCTCCGTCGCGCGAACCTGCGCAGCGCACACGAACCACCACCGCGAGTTCTTCTTCCCACGAGCGCGTCAGCCACCGCTGCAGCAACACCACCGCGTCGCGCCACCACGCCGGAAAACGGCAGCAGCCGCCGTCAGCCGCGCAGCCAAGGAAGAAACATGGGGCAGAAACCCTAATTCTGGAAAGTTCACTCTGCGCCACCTGTCAGCCTCTGATTGCACAGTCAAACTGGTCAAATTTGGTCAACTGGTCAACTCTGGTCAACTGTTCAAAGTCAGCAGTCAACACTGGTCAAAACTGCAAATATGGTTAAATGAGAGGGGCAGAATTGGAAATTTGACAACAATTAAGTTGCTAATTAATTAAATAAAAATAAAAGATTTTAGCAACTGACAGATAAAGCCCAAAGTCCAGTGGAAGCCTATATAAAGAGACTTAAGGGAGCAGAAGGTGGGACAATTTTACAACTCACAGCTTAGACACTTAGAACTCTCTGGTTTTGGCAGATACCGTCTCCACCACATCTCTCATTCTCTTCTTTTATTTTCTTTCCTTCATCATATTATCATGTATTCCATCAAAGCCATGGAGGGCTAAGCTTTTAGGGTTGATTCCACTGTAATTTCTTAAATGGATTCTGAGGTTAGATGAATTTATATGTTTTGTTATTTTGATTATTGTTGCGGTTTTTTGTTTATCTATGTCCTTTGCTTCTTAATCGAATAGAAAATAATGATTTTAAATCTACATGCATGCTAATCATATGAGTTAAAAGGTTTTTAAATTAAATTGAGACTTTACTTTGATTTTTTTAGAAACTTTCATTTGATTAAATAAGTTTTTGCCAATAATTGAGACTTTAATTTGATTAGAGGTAATTACTTTAACTAAAATTAGTCAAGACTTTACTTTGATTAATTAAGTTTTCTATTTGGTAAAGAAACAAAGGAATAGACATGATTAGGCATAGTAAAATTAATTGAGACTGTACTTTGATTAAATTTACTATGGACAATCTAAACAATTCTCACTTTTAATTGAGATTGTACTTTGATTAAAAGTGAGGATGCCAACAAATGAATTGAGTCTTTACATTGATTTATTTGTAAATCAACAACAATAATTAATTTAACAATAATCTCTAGATAACCAATGAAGAATCTTATTTAGAAAAAGCAGTGGAATTGACCTATTTACTATTACTGTGTTTACAATCTTCTGTGTCATTTTCTTTGCATATCAAAACCCCCCTATTTTTATAGTTGCTAGTTTTAAATTGCATTTTTGAGAATCAAATATTTGAGATCAATTTCGTATTCGTTGTGAGACGACTCAGGGTTATCTTAACCCTAACTATTTTCTTCACTACAAACTGGCAATACTGAAGTTGCTAAAGTAATGGTAATTTGATCGCCTAACGACAGCGATATCAAATTTGGCGCCGTTGCCGAGGAATACGGTTAGTATTTCTTTTATTTTGATTCTGTTTTTATTTATTTATTTTATTTTATTTTATTTTTATTTTTATTTCATTTTTATTTTTATTTTTATTTATTTTACGCATATACGTTTGATATAGTTTGTTATTTTGTAGTATCTAGTTTTCTGTTAATATATTCCAAGCAAAGTTCTATTTTTGTTTTGATTAAGAATTTCTTTTAAGAAATTTTTGAGACTAGTTTGGAAAACTCTGTCTAGGAAAGACTTGGTATTTAAGTTGTCCATTGTGACGTACCTCTCTTTCCTGGGAGTAGACCCAACAACATCTTAACTCATTTCTTTCTTGAAATCTTTCTCCAAAACAAGAATAGGAAGAAAAAAAAAAACACACAGGGAAACACTTTCAGGTGGACTTGCATAGTGCTTGACTCGGGCCAATCCGGGTCAATTTTATCAACTTGATTCAGAACTTGAAAGGAACTTGCGTAAATCACGTAGGAGACTTGAACTCAGGTGTTCTACTGAAGGAGCACCATCATCATCTGAACCTACCACTGAAAGTGTACCACTAGAATCACCTCCGGTGATTAACATATCTTCTGATCCATCACCTGAACCAGAAATTCAAGAAGATAGAATGGAAGAAAGAATAATAAGAGAGTTGGCTTCACCGGATGCAGCAATTACACAAAACATGTGCATCCAATATCCAGATGGAGAATGTGAGCTTAAGTCTGGGTTAATCCATCTTTTACCCAAATTCTATGGATTAGCAGGAGAAGACCCATACCATCACTTGAAGGAATTTCATGTTGTTTGTTCATCCATGAGACCTACAACAGTGACAGAGGAACATATCAAGCTTAAGGCTTTTCCATTCTCATTGCAAGATGCCGCTAAGAATTGGTTATACTGCCTTCCGTCAGGATCCATCAATACCTGGGAGACTCTGAAAAGATTATTTCTGGAAAAGTTTTTTCCAGCATCTAGAGTTGCTGCTATTCGCAAAGATATTTATGGGATAAGGCAACAAGAAAGAGAAAGTCTTCACGAGTATTGGGAAAGATTCAAAAAGTTATGTGCTTCATGTCCTCATCACCAAATAAACGAGCATCTCCTCATTCAATACTTTTATGAGGGATTGAGTATCATGGATAGACAAATGATAGATGCTGCAAGTGGAGGGTCATTGGTGGACAAAACGCCAACAAATGCAAGACAATTGATTGAAACTATGGCATCGAACCATCAACAATTTTCCACAAGGAGTAATTCTATAACTCTATTGAAGGGAACCCATGGAGTAGAAGCTTCATATGTTGCAGATCACAAGAAATTAGAAGGGAAGTTGGATGACTTAGCGGCCATGGTAAGGACCTTGACAGACTTACAGAAAAAGCCTATCCCTTCTACTTTATGTGGAATTTGTGCTTCTACTAATCATCCTACAGAGGCTTGTTCTATGTTAAAAGAGACAGGGACGTTAGACAATGAACAACCTCAGGCATATGCAGCAAACATCTATGGCAATAATAGACCACCTCGGCAGCAATACAACCATGATTTGTCCTCCAACAAGTACAACCCAGATTGGAAGGAACATCCTAGCCAGAAATGGGGAAATCAACAGCCTCAACACCAACAAGTCTATGTTCCACCTCAACAGAGGCAACAACCACAACCAGCTGCAACCTCTGGTGATTCAAACATGGAAGCAATGATGAAAATGATGGCTGACATGATGAAGGGACAAATCAATGAGTTAAAACAGACAATGGAAGCAACCAATCAAAATTTGCAAAATCAGATTGGACAAATGGCAAATGAGTTAAATCAGATGAAGTCTCAACAAGGCTCAAGCAATTTGCCTGCACAAACTGTAATCAACCCGAGAAATGTAAGTGCTATTACTTTAAGATCGGGTAAGCAAATATAAGGTCTTGGGGATGCCCAAGAAGATAAAGATAAGGACAATGAAGTTGTACCTAATGATGAAAGAGGAAGATCAGATGAAGCAACACAAGCAACATCTGAGATGCCTGTACCACTGATAACTCCAGGTTGGTATCCCCTAACACTTCCTCTGAAAATCCTTCTCCTTATTCTCCTCCTCCTCCCTATCCAAACCGTTTGAAACCAAAAACTAAAAAGATGGAGGAGTTAGACAAAGAAATCCTGAATACTTTCAGAAAGTGGAGATAAACATTCCTTTGTTGGATGCTGTGAGACAAATTCCTAAATACGCCAAGTTTCTCAAAGAATTATGTACACATAAAAGGCGTATTATGGACAAAGAGGTAGTGAACATGGGAAGAAACGTCTCTAGCTTAATTAAGAAGCCTGCAGTCAGAATGCCGCAAAAGTGTAAGGATCCAGGTATGTTTTCTGTTCCCTGCATTATAGGAAGTACTAAGTTTGACAATGCTATGTTAGATTTAGGAGCTTCCATTAATGTAATGCCTTTATCTGTTTTTACTTCACTTCATCTTGGACCTCTTAAGTCTACTGGTGTGGTCATTCAATTGGCCAACCGTAGCACAGTTAACCCTGCAGGTGTGCTAGAAGATGTGTTTGTCCGTGTGGACAAGTTAATTTTTCCTGTAGATTTCTACATCTTGGATATGAAGGATGATGAAGGAATGAGTTCAACCACAATCATCTTGGGAAGACCATTCATGATGACAACACGTACCAAGATAGACGTGCATGCAGGATCCTTGACTATGGAGATAGGAGATGAGAAGGTGCAGTTCAACGTGCTAGAAACCATGAAGCACCCAATTGAAGACCATTCTTTGTTTTGTATTGATTTATTGAGTAATGTAGTGAACAATTATGCTTTTGGACTTTTGGACGTTTTATCTGGTTTTTCTTCTTCTTTGGATTTTTCTTTTTCGAATATTTCGGGCTCAATTTTAGACAAAAGAGAAAATTGCAAAACAGGTGATGTTGAGGACGCGGTGTCACTATTTGATACCTCTGTGGCGTCCAAGTGTGATGCTGAGGTGGCTGAAATTACCTTAGGCAGTAAAATGTTGCCATCTGTGGAACAGCCACCCACTTTGGAGTTGAAACCTTTACCATCTCATTTGAAATATGTTTATCTTGAGAGGGATGGGAAACTCCCTGTTATTATATCTGCCTTGCTTACTGACGAGCAGGAACAAAAGCTATTGCAGGTTATCAAAGATCACAAGCGAGCAATAAGCTGGACTTTGGCAGATATTCCTGGTATTAGTCCTTCTTTCTACATGCACAGAATACTCTTGGAGGAGGATGCTAAGCCAGTGAGGCAACCTCAGAGGAGACTAAATCCTCAGCTGATGGAGGTTGTGAAGAAAGAAGTCACCAAGTTGCTACAAGCAGGTATTATATATCCCATTTCTGACAGCACTTGGGTGAGTCCTGTACATGTGGTCCCCAAGAAATCTGGGATCACCGTGGTCAAGAATGAGAAGAACGAGTTGATTCCTACTCGTATTCAGAATAGCTGGAGGGTCTGTATTGACTATAGAAGACTAAACCAGGCCACCAGGAAGGACCACTTTCCTTTACCATTCATGGACCAGATGTTAGATCGATTGGCAGGTAAGTCTCATTACTGTTTTCTTGATGGATTCTCTGGGTATTTTCAGATTTGTATTGCCCCAGAGGATCAACATAAGACTACTTTTACTTGTCCATTCGGTACATATGCTTATAGGAAAATGCCATTTGGCCTTTGCAATGCTCCTGGAACATTTCAGCGATGTATGATGAGTATTTTTACAAATTTGTTGGAGCATTGTATTGAGGTTTTTATGGATGATTTTAGTGTATATGGTTCATCTTTTGATCATTGCTTGTCTAATCTTGCTAGAGTCTTGGAGAGATGTGAAGAAACTAACCTTGTTCTAAATTTTGAAAAATGTCATTTTATGGTGGAACAAGGTATAGTTTTAGGTCACGTTGTTTCCAAGAATGGTATATCTGTAGATCCTGCTAAAATTGATATTATTTCACAATTGCCTTACCCCTCTTCTGTGAAAGAGGTTCGATCTTTTCTTGGACATGCAGGATTTTACAGGAGGTTTATCAAAGACTTCAGGAAGATAGCCAACCCTCTCTCCAACTTGTTGCAAAAGGATGTAGTATTTGACTTTGGAGAGAGGTGCAAAGATGCATTTGATACATTGAAAAAGGCGCTTACCACCACTCCTATCATCCAGCCACCTGACTGGACATTACCGTTCGAGTTGATGTGTGATGCATCAAACTTTGCAGTAGGAGCGGTGCTTGCACAAAAAGATGGGAAGCTATCACATGTGATATATTATGCTTCCAGAACATTGGACATAGCGCAGGCTAACTACACCACGACTGAGAAGGAATTATTGGCTGTTGTGTTTGCCTTGGACAAATTCAGACCGTATATACTTGGTTCCAAGGTAATTGTTTATACTGATCATGCAACATTAAAATTCCTTCTGAAGAAAGCAGATTCGAAACCAAGGTTGATCAGATGGATGCTACTGCTCCAAGAGTTTGACATTGAGATTCTAGACAGAAGTGGAGCACATAACTTGGTAGCTGATCATCTTAGCATGATTGAAAATGGAGAAGATAACATTCCTATTAAGGATGACTTTCTTGATGAAGTCCTCCTAGCATTGACTGCTGTGAAAGGTATGTTTCCTGAACCTTGGTTTGCTGACATTGTTAATTATTTGGTTGTTTCTGCTATTCCTCCTTCCTTCTCCAAATATGAAAGAATCAAGCTAAAAAGTGAGGCAAAATACTACATCTGGGAAGACCCAATCTTATGGCGCATTGGTAGTGACCAAGTCATAAGGAGGTGTGTTCCAGATATCGAGATACATCATGTGCTTGAGTTCTGTCATTCGTCTCCTTTTGGTGGACATTATGGCACACAAAGAACAGGTAGGAAGGTGTTGGATTGTGGATTATATTGGCCTACTATTTTTAAAGATGCACAGAAGGTATATGAAAATTGTGAGCAGTGCCAAAGGGCAGCCAGATCCATTACAAGAAGGGATGAAATGCCTCAACAACCCATGCTATATTGTGAGGTATTTGATATTTGGGGTATTGATTTTATGGGTCCTTTTCCTCCTTCTTTTGGGTTTTCTTATATTTTGCTTGCTGTAGACTATGTCTCCAAATGGGTGGAAGCCATAGCTACAAAGACTAATGATTCTCGAGTTGTTATGAGTTTTGTCAGGTCTAACATTTTCTGTAGATTTGGGATACCACGAGCCATCATCAGTGACCAGGGGACTCATTTCTGTAATAGGCTACTTGAGAACATGTTGAAGAAGTATGGGGTGACACATCGCATTGCTACACCATATCACCCCCAAACCAATGGACAAGCAGAGATCTCTAACAGAGAGATTAAAAAGATACTAGAGAAAGTAGTGAAGCCTAGTCGAAAGGATTGGGCCACAAGATTGGATGAAGCACTTTGGGCACACAGGACAGCCTACAAAACACCTATAGGTATGTCACCTTTCAGGGTGGTTTTTGGAAAGGCTTGTCATCTACCTGTGGAGATTGAACATCGGGCCTATTGGGCCGTGAAAGCATGCAACTTGGATTTGGAAGAAGCAGGAAATGAGCGAAAGCTTCAGTTACAAGAACTAGAGGAGATTACGCTAGCAGCCTATGAAAATTCAAAGTTCTACAAAGAGAAAACCAAGAAGTTCCATGACCAAAAGCTTGTGGCTAGAAAGGATTTCAAGGTAGGCCAGAAGGTGTTACTATACAAATCCAAGCTTGGTCACATGAGTGGTAAGTTGCGTTCTACTTGGGAAGGACCATACATTGTTACAGAAGTCTTTCCTTATGGAGCAGTGGAGATCAAGGAAGAATCCTCAGCAAGAACTTTTAAAGTTAATGGGCATCGTCTTCGGATATTCAATGAAAATCAAGATATGTTGAACAAGACGATGGATGGGATGAACTTGACTTCTCCCTCATACCTTCCACCTTGAGGAGGTAAGTACACTTCATACTTTTTCTTTGCATTTTATACATATTGAATACATTGAGGACAATGCATGGATAAAGTGTGGGGGTGTGGGGAGATTAGCCCCCTTTTTTGTTTTTGTTTTCTATTTGTTTTGTTTTTCCTTTTCTAATTTTGTTTTCTGTTTGTTTTTATTAAAAAAAAAATAAAAAATAAAAAAAGTTTCTGTTTTCAATAAAACATATTGACATTGGATTTTTGGATTTGATTCACTAATTGGAACGGTCATAATTCTGGGAAAATAAGAGTCATGTGCTATGAATGGATTGTTTCTGTGATTTACTGATTGAGTTGATTTGAGAGTTTCTGGAATAAATCTTTTGTGAAAGAGTTTTTGACCTTGTGAGTTTTGAGCTTTATTGTAAGGATGACTCATTGGTAGCCCCTTGAGCTTAAACTTTTTTTTTCTTGTTTTGAGCATATTGCTAAACCTTAAAAAGAAAAAGACCATGTTTTTCCTTACCTTAGGGAGAAAGAAGGAGCTAGTGGATTATGTTGAGATTGGTTGAGGAATAACGTGTGGGGGTGAGTATTTCCCCCACAAAGTTATAAAAATGGCAAAAAGGAAAATAATTGTTGATGACAGAGTGTTGAAATGAAAAATGATTGTTGTCTGAAAAAAAAAAGAGCAACAAAGGATAAAAGAAAAAAAAAAGGGGATTGTTTTTGAAACTATGCTCCATAACTTTTTCTTCCTTTCTATTTCAAAAACACACAAATCCTAAAGTTTTTCCTACCTTTGCCTTGGCCTCATTATAACCTATGAAAAGTCCTCATGATTTTTGAATGCATGTTTTCTGAAAGCTGTGAATATTAGAGTCCTGCTAAGCATTGAGAGTGTTAACTTGCATGGATATTTTGAGTGAAAACACAAGCCAAAACACTTGAGCGAATCTTGGTGAGAAAATATATATTTAACTTGAGTGTTTCTCTTTCATATTTGATTATCTTGTAAACTCAAAAGATTAACTCATGCGTGAAAAACAGAATTTTATCCATTTGTTTGTGCATGACAACATGATTTCTAGAAGTTTGATCTGTTTCCATTGGTATTCATTTCTTTAATCCACTGAAAATATGGGATAAAAGACCTCAGAAAAAAGTTTTGAAATTGTTCAATTTTGCCAGGAGTGCAAAAGGATAAGTGTGGGTGTGTGATGAGTTCAAATTTTTGCCCTCATTTAATATTTAAATTTGGGGATTTAATTGAATTTTCTGTGCTTAAAGATTGATTTAATTAGGATTTGTGATTATTGGATTTATTGAGTAAGTTTGGTAAAAGTGGCGTAAAAATTGATTTTAGTTGCATAAAATATTATTGGATATTCTAACGTTTGTTAATGCAGCTGGAATTTATTTTTGGTCAATTAATAGTGTGATTTTAAAATATTCAAAGTTACAAAATAAGTCCAAAATCAAGAAATTCTGAAAAAGAATAAATCAGGAGCTAAATGCACCCCCAGATTTTATTTGCACACTCCTCCCTCAAGTGGACCACAAAAACCTGTTCTGCACCCCCAGTTTTCACTAAGTTGCACCCCTCCTACCATTTAAACTCCACTCAACCAGATCATGCCATGTGGCAATCCCCACCTCTTAAAATTAGCCAACCAGAACAAGCCACGTGTCATAATCCTACCCTCACCAAATTAACCAATCAGATATTGCCACGTCATCATCTCCTCCATCTCACACATGAAACCCTAACCCTAGTTTCCCTTCCACCCTCCACGGTAGCCGCCGCCGCCAACCTCGCCGGCCACCACCAATCTGCAGCAGCGGCGGCGCCACCATCTTCTTCTCGCGTCCAACAGCAGCCTTCACGCACCATCTTCGTCAGCCACCATTAGCACCACCACGCAGCTGCAGCAGTGCCGCCACTGTTCCGCCACCATCTTCCTCCATCAAAGCGCGAGTTCATCTTCTTCTGGCCACCACGTTCAACCACTGCACTCCCGCAGCCACGACGAACCATCCAGCGGTGCCACTCGCAATCATCTTCTCTGCAGCGCATCCTCATCGTCGCAGTTCCGTCACCACTACAGACCTGCAACCACCGCGAGCACACCGCCAGCGCGACCTGCGCAGTTCCGTCACGCATCCAACCTCCACCATCTCCACTCCGTCGCGCGAACCTGCGCAGCGCACATGAACCACCACCGCGAGTTCTTCTTCCCACGAGCGCGTCAGCCACCGCTGCAGCAACACCACCGCGTCGCGCCACCACGCCAGAAAACGGCAGCAGCCGCCGTCAGCCGCGCAGCCAAGGAAGAAACATGGGGCAGAAACCCTAATTCTGGAAAGTGCACTCTGATTGCACAGTCAAATTGGCAAATTTGGTCAACTGGTCAACTGGTCAACTCTGGTCAACTAGTCAAAGTCAGCAGTCAACACTGGTCAAAACTGCAAATATGGTTAAATGAGAGGGGCAGAATTGGAAATTTGACAGCAATTATGTTGCTAATTAATTAAATAAAAATAAAAGATTTTAGCAACTGACAGATAAAGCCCAAAGTCCAGTGGAAGCCTATATAAAGAGACTTAAGGGAGCAGAAGGTGGGACAATTTTACAACTCACAGCTTAGACACTTAGAACTCTCTGGTTTTGGCAGATACCGTCTCCACCACATCTCTCATTCTCTTCTTTTATTTTCTTTCCTTCATCATATTATCATGTATTCCATCAAAGCCATGGAGGGCTAAGCTTTTAGGGTTGATTCCACTGTAATTTCTTAAATGGATTCTGAGGTTAGGTGAATTTATATGTTTTGTTATTTTGATTATTGTTGTGGTTTTTTGTTTATCTATGTCCTTTGCTTCTTAATCGAATAGAAAATAATGATTTTAAATCTACATGCATGCTAATCATATGAGTTAAAAGGTTTTTAAATTAAATTGAGACTTTACTTTGATTTTTTTAGAAACTTTCATTTGATTAAATAAGTTTTTGCCAATAATTGAGACTTTAATTTGATTAGAGGTAATTACTTTAACTAAAATTAGTCAAGACTTTACTTTGATTAATTAAGTTTTCTATTTGGTAAAGAAACAAAGGAATAGACATGATTAGGCATAGTAAAATTAATTGAGACTGTACTTTGATTAAATTTACTATGGACAATCTAAACAATTCTCACTTTTAATTGAGACTGTACTTTGATTAAAAGTGAGGATGCCAACAAATGAATTGAGTCTTTACATTGATTTATTTGTAAATCAACAACAATAATTAATTTAACAATAATCTCTAGATAACCAATGAAGAATCTTATTTAGAAAAAGCAGTGGAATTGACCTATTTACTATTACTGTGTTTACAATCTTCCGTGTCATTTTCTTTGCATATCAAAACCCCCATATTTTTATAGTTGCTAGTTTTAAATTGCATTTTTGAGAATCAAATATTTGAGATCAATTCCGTATTCGTTGTGAGACGACTCAGGGTTATCTTAACCCTAACTATTTTCTTCACTACAAACCAGCAATACTGAAGTTGCTAAAGTAGTGGTAATTTGATCGCCTAACGACAGCGATATCACCACCCATGTTTAGTTGCATTCGTTTACGAAAGCGACAACAATGTTGTAAGCCAAAGATTGGTGGAGAAACTCTAGGTACCACCAAGCTGTCATTCGAATCAAGCAAGGATCAAATTCAGTACAGGACAATGTGTGAAAGAAGTATTATGTGATATTGCTCCCACAAACTCTTGTCATCTTCTTTTGAGATAGGCATGGATTCATTTTAAAACGCTCAATTTGGATGAACGTTCCTTTTATTTGAGGCATGAAGGACATGAAATGAAGTTCAAATTTATGACACTAAGAAAAGCCCGTAAGGATCAACATACGCTGAAGGAGAAAATAGAAAAAGAAAGAATAGAAAAAGAACAAATATAAGCTACAGAAGGAAGGGAAATTGAAGAAGAAGAAAAGGAAGTAAAGAAAAAGATGATGGAAAAGGTAGTAGAGAAACAAGGTGTTTAATCGAAGGCCACCCATGTTTAGTTGCATTCGTTTACGAAAGCGACAACAATGTTGTAAGCCAAAGATTGGTGGAGAAACTCTAGGTACCACCAAGCTGTCATTCGAATCAAGCAAGGATCAAATTCAGTACAGGACAATGTGTGAAAGAAGTATTATGTGATATTGCTGCCACGAACTCTTGTCATCTTCTTTTGAGATGGGCATGGCTTCATTTTAAAACGCTCAATCTTGATGAACGTTCCCTTTATTTGAGGCATGAGGGACATGAAATGGAGTTGAAATTTATGACACCAAGACAAGCCAGTAAGGATCAACATAGGCTGAAGGAGAAAATAGAAAAAGAAAGAATATAAAAAGAACGAATATAAACTGCAGAAGGAAGGGAAATTGAAGAAAAACAAAAGGAAGTAAAGAAAAAGATGGTGGAAAAGGTAGTAGAGAAACAAGGCGTTTAATCGAACGCCACCCATGTTTAGTTGCATTCGCTTACGAAAGTGACAACAATGTTGTAAGCCAAAGATTGGTGGAGAAACTCTAGGTACCACCAAGCTATCATTCGAATCAAGCAAGGATCAAATTCAGTACAGGACAATGTGTGAAAGAAGTATTATGTGATATTGCTCCCACAAACTCTTGTCATCTTCTTTTGAGATAGGCATGGATTCATTTTAAAACGCTCAATCTGGATGAACGTTCCTTTTATTTGAGGCATGAAGGACATGAAATGAAGTTCAAATTTATGACACTAAGAAAAGCCCGTAAGGATCAACATACGCTGAAGGAGAAAATAGAAAAAGAAAGAATAGAAAAAGAACAAATATAAGCTACAGAAGGAAGGGAAATTGAAGAAGAAGAAAAGGAAGTAAAGAAAAAGATGATGGAAAAGGTAGTAGAGAAACAAGGTGTTTAATCGAAGGCCACCTATGTTTAGTTGCATTCGTTTACGAAAGTGACAACAATGCTGTAAGCCAAAGGTTGGTAGAGAAACTCCAGTTACCACCGAGCTATCATTCCAATCAAGCAAGAATCAAATTCAGTACAGGACAATGTGTGAAAGAAGTATTATGTGATATTGTTCCCACGAACTCTTGTCATCTTCTTTTGAGATGGGCATGGCTTCATCTTAAAACGCTCAATCTTGATGAACGTTCCCTTTATTTGAGGCATGAGGGACATGAAATGAAGTGGAAATTTATGACACCAAGACAAGCCATTAAGGATCAACATAGACTGAAGGAGAAAATAGAAAAAGAAAGAATAGAAAAAGAACAAATATAAACTGCAGAAGGAAGGGAAATTGAAGAAAAAGAAAAGGAAGTAAAGAAAAAGATGATGGAAAGGTAGTAGAGAAACAAGGTGTTTAATCGAAGGCCACCCATGTTTAGTTGCATTCGTTTACGAAAGTGACAACAATGTTGTAAGCCAAAGATTGGTGGAGAAACTCTAGTTACCACAGAGCTTTCATTCAAATCAAGCAAGGATCAAATTCAGTACAGGACAATGTGTGAAAGAAGTATTATGTGATATTGTTCCCACGAACTCTTGTCATCTTCTTTTGAGATGGGCATGGCTTCATTTAAAACGCTCAATCTTGATGAACGTTCCCTTTATTTGAGGCATGAGTGACATGAAATGAAGTTGAAATTTATGACACCAAGACAAGCCAGTAAGGATTAACATAGGCTGAAGGAGAAAATAGGAAAAGAAAGAATAGAAAAAGAACAAATATAAGCTGTAGAAGGAAGGGAAATTGAAGAAAAAGAAGAGGAAGTAAAGAAAAAGATGATGGAAAAGGTAGTAGAGAAACAAGGTGTTTAATCGAAGGCCACCCATGTTTAGTTGCATTCGTTTACGAAAGCGACAACAATGTTGTAAGCCAAAGATTGGTGGAGAAACTCTAGATACCACGAACCTGTCATTCGAATCAAGAAAGGATCAAATTCAGTACAGGACAATGTGTGAAAGAAGTATTATGTGATATTGCTGCCACGAACTCTTGTCATCTTCTTTTGAGATGGGCATGGCTTCATTTTAAAATGCTCAATCTTGATGAACGTTCCCTTTATTTGAGGCATGAGGGACATGAAATGAAGTTGAAATTTATGACACCAAGACAAGCCAGTAAGGATTAACATAGGCTGAAGAGAAAATAGAAAAAGAAAGAATAGAAAAAGAACAAATATAAGCTGTAGAAGGATGGGAAATTGAAGAAAAAGAAGAGGAAGTAAAGAAAAGATGATGGAAAAGGTAGTAGAGAAACAAGGTGTTTAATCGAAGGCCACCCATGTTTAGTTGCATTCGTTTTTGAAAGCGACAACAATGTTGTAAGCCAAAGATTGGTGGAGAAACTCTAGGTACCACCAACCTGTCATTCGAATCAAGCAAGGATCAAATTCAATACAGGACAATGTGTGAAAGAAGTATTATGTGATATTGCTGCCACGAACCCTTGCCATCTTCTTTTGAGATGGGCATGGCTTCATTTTAAAATGCTCAATCTGGATGAACGTTCCTTTTATTTGAGGCATGAAAGACATGAAATGAAGTTCAAATTTATGACACCAAGAAAAGCCCGTAAGGATCAACATAGGCTGAAGGAGAAAATAGAAAAAGAAAGAATAGAAAAAGAACAAATATAACTGCAGAAGGAAGGGAAATTGAAGAAAAAGAAAAGGAAGTAAAGAGAAAGATGATGGAAAAGGTAGTAGTGAAACAAGGTGTTTAATCGAAGGCCACCCATGTTTAGTTGCATTCGTTTACGAAAGTGACAACAATGTTGTAAGCCAAAGATTGGTGGAGAAACTCTAGTTACCACCGAGCTTTCATTCAAATCAAGCAAGGATCAAATTCAGTACAGGACAATGTGTGAAAGAAGTATTATGTGATATTGTTCCCACGAACTCTTGTCATCTTCTTTTGAGATGGGCATGGCTTCATTTTAAAACGCTCAATCTTGATGAACGTTCCCTTTATTTGAGGCATGAGGGACATGAAATGAAGTTGAAATTTATGACACCAAGACAAGCCAGTAAGGATAACATAGGCTGAAGGAGAAAATAGAACAAGAAAGAATAGAAAAAGAACAAATATAAGCTGTAGAAGGAAGGGAAATTGAAGAAAAGAAGAGGAAGTAAGAAAAAGATGATGGAAAAGGTAGTAGAGAAACAAGGTGTTTAATCGAAGGCCACCCATGTTTAGTTGCATTC
>NW_021010937.1:0-35490 GCF_004118075.2 Vigna unguiculata
TTGTTCTGTAGCTACGGTGCTGGTTTTGACTTGAAATTTTTACCCCTACTTCTAAGACATTGAACGTGATGGGAAAAATAGCTGGAGCAGTTGGTATGGTCTGAGTTGAGAGTTTTAAAAAAATTTACTGATTTTTAGTCAAACTTCAGAGGACCATAGCTTTTGCTCTGGTTATCAGAATCACTATTATTTTATATGCATTTCGGGTGGAATTTGATTTCCCACCTTGTCGGAATTGGCTTTGCTGGTTTGCAAACTCAAATTCTCCAGAAAATGCCATTTTCTACATTTCAGTAATGTTTTTTTGTGATTTTTCTTCATTTTTTAAGATTTTTGTTCTAGTAGTTACGGTGCTTGTTTTGACTTGAAATTTCCCCCGCGCACTTCTAAGACATTGAACTTGATGGGAAAAATAGCTGGAGCAGTTGGTATGGTCTGAGTTGAGAGTTTCAAAAAAATTTTGGACTGATTTTTAGTCAAACTTCAGAGGACCATAAGTTTTGCTCTGGTTATCAGAATCACTATTATTTTATATGCATTTCGGGTGGAATTTGATTTCCCACCTTGTCGAATTGGCTTTGCTGGTTTGCAAACTCAAATTCTCCAGAAAATGCCATTTTCTACATTTCAGTAATGTTTTTTTGTGATTTTTCTTCATTTTTTCAAGATTTTTGTTCTGGTAGCTACGGTGCTGTTTTGACTTGAAATTTTTACCCCTACTTCTAAGACATTGAACTGATGGGAAAAATAGCTGGAGCAGTTGGTATGGTCTGAGTTGAGAGTTTAAAAAAATTTGGACTGATTTTTAGTCAAACTTCAGAGGACCATAGCTTTTGCTCTGGTTATCAGAATCACTATTATTTTATATGCATTTCGGGTGGAATTTGATTTCCCACCTTGTCGAATTGGCTTTGCTGGTTTGCAAACTCAAATTCTCCAGAAAATGCCATTTTCTACATTTCAGTAATGTTTTTTTGTGATTTTTCTTCATTTTTTCAAGATTTTTGTTCTGTAGCTACGGTGCTTGTTTTGACTTGAAATTTTTACCCCTACTTCTAAGACATTGAACGTGATGGGAAAAATAGCTGGAGCAGTTGGTATGGTCTGAGTTGAGAGTTTTAAAAAAATTTGGACTGATTTTTAGTCAAACTTCAGAGGACCATAGCTTTTGCTCTGGTTATCAGAATCACTATTATTTTATATGCATTTCGGGTGGAATTTGATTTCCCACCTTGTCGAATTGGCTTTGCTGGTTTGCAAACTCAAATTCTCAGAAAATGCCATTTTCTACATTTCAGTAATGTTTTTTTGTGATTTTTCTTCATTTTTTCAAGATTTTTGTTCTGGTAGCTACGGTGCTGTTTTGACTTGAAATTTTTACCCCTACTTCTAAGACATTGAACGTGATGGGAAAAATAGCTGGAGCAGTTGGTATGGTCTGAGTTGAGAGTTTTAAAAAAATTTGGACTGATTTTTAGTCAAACTTCAGAGGACCATAGCTTTTGCTCTGGTTATCAGAATCACTATTATTTTATATGCATTTCGGGTGGAATTTGATTTCCCACCTTGTCGAATTGGCTTTGCTGGTTTGCAAACTCAAATTCTCCAGAAAATGCCATTTTCTACATTTCAGTAATGTTTTTTTGTGATTTTTCTTCGTTTTTTCAAGATTTTTGTTCTGGTAGCTACGGTGCTGTTTTGACTTGAAATTTTTACCCCTACTTCTAAGACATTGAACGTGATGGGAAAAATAGCTGGAGCAGTTGGTATGGTCTGAGTTGAGAGTTTTAAAAAAATTTGGACTGATTTTTAGTCAAACTTCAGAGGACCATAGCTTTTGCTCTGGTTATCAGAATCACTATTATTTTATATGCATTTCGGGTGGAATTTGATTTCCCACCTTGTCGAATTGGCTTTGCTGGTTTGCAAACTCAAATTCTCCAGAAAATGCCATTTTCTACATTTCAGTAATGTTTTTTTGTGATTTTTCTTCATTTTTTAAGATTTTTGTTCTAGTAGTTACGGTGCTTGTTTTGACTTGAAATTTCCCCACTTCTAAGACATTGAACTTGATGGGAAAAATAGCTGGAGCAGTTGGTATGGTCTGAGTTGAGAGTTCAAAAAAATTTTGGACTGATTTTTAGTCAAACTTCAGAGGACCATAAGTTTTGCTCTGGTTATCAGAATCACTATTATTTTATATGCATTTCGGGTGGAATTTGATTTCCCACCTTGTCGAATTGGCTTTGCTGGTTTGCAAACTCAAATTCTCAGAAAATGCCATTTTCTACATTTCAGTAATGTTTTTTTGTGATTTTTCTTCATTTTTTCAAGATTTTTGTTCTGGTAGCTACGGTGCTGGTTTTGACTTGAAATTTTTACCCCTACTTCTAAGACATTGAACGTGATGGGAAAAATAGCTGGAGCAGTTGGTATGGTCTGAGTTGAGAGTTTTAAAAAAATTTGGACTGATTTTTAGTCAAACTTCAGAGGACCATAGCTTTTGCTCTGGTTATCAGAATCACTATTATTTTATATGCATTTCGGGTGGAATTTGATTTCCCACCTTGTCGAATTGGCTTTGCTGGTTTGCAAACTCAAATTCTCCAGAAAATGCCATTTTCTACATTTCAGTAATGTTTTTTTGTGATTTTTCTTATTTTTTAAGATTTTTGTTCTAGTACGGTGCTTGTTTTGACTTGAAATTTCCCCCGCACTTCTAAGACATTGAACTTGATGGGAAAAATAGCTGGAGCAGTTGGTATGGTCTGAGTTGAGAGTTCAAAAAAATTTGGACTGATTTTTAGTCAAACTTCAGAGGACCATAAGTTTTGCTCTGGTTATCAGAATCACTATTATTTTATATGCATTTCGGGTGGAATTTGATTTCCCACCTTGTCGAATTGGCTTTGCTGGTTTGCAAACTCAAATTCTCAGAAAATGCCATTTTCTACATTTCAGTAATGTTTTTTTGTGATTTTTCTTCATTTTTTCAAGATTTTTGTTCTGTAGCTACGGTGCTGGTTTTGACTTGAAATTTTTACCCCTACTTCTAAGACATTGAACGTGATGGGAAAAATAGCTGGAGCAGTTGGTATGGTCTGAGTTGAGAGTTTTAAAAAAATTTGGACTGATTTTTAGTCAAACTTCAGAGGACCATAGCTTTTGCTCTGGTTATCAGAATCACTATTATTTTATATGCATTTCGGGTGGAATTTGATTTCCCACCTTGTCGAATTGGCTTTGCTGGTTTGCAAACTCAAATTCTCCAGAAAATGCCATTTTCTACATTTCAGTAATGTTTTTTGTGATTTTTCTTCGTTTTTTCAAGATTTTTGTTCTGTAGCTACGGTGCTGGTTTTGACTTGAAATTTTTACCCCTACTTCTAAGACATTGAACGTGATGGGAAAAATAGCTGGAGCAGTTGGTATGGTCTGAGTTGAGAGTTTTAAAAAAATTTGGACTGATTTTTAGTCAAACTTCAGAGGACCATAGCTTTTGCTCTGGTTATCAGAATCACTATTATTTTATATGCATTTCGGGTGGAATTTGATTTCCCACCTTGTCGAATTGGCTTTGCTGGTTTGCAAACTCAAATTCTCCAGAAAATGCCATTTTCTACATTTCAGTAATGTTTTTTTGTGATTTTTCTTCATTTTTTAAGATTTTTGTTCTAGTAGTTACGGTGCTTGTTTTGACTTGAAATTTCCCCCGCACTTCTAAGACATTGAACTTGATGGGAAAAATAGCTGGAGCAGTTGGTATGGTCTGAGTTGAGAGTTCAAAAAAATTTTGGACTGATTTTTAGTCAAACTTCAGAGGACCATAAGTTTTGCTCTGGTTATCAGAATCACTATTATTTTATATGCATTTCGGGTGGAATTTGATTTCCCACCTTGTCGAATTGGCTTTGCTGGTTTGCAAACTCAAATTCTCCAGAAAATGCCATTTTCTACATTTCAGTAATGTTTTTTTGTGATTTTTCTTCATTTTTTCAAGATTTTTGTTCTGGTAGCTACGGTGCTGGTTTTGACTTGAAATTTTTACCCCTACTTCTAAGACATTGAACGTGATGGGAAAAATAGCTGGAGCAGTTGGTATGGTCTGAGTTGAGAGTTTTAAAAAAATTTGGACTGATTTTTAGTCAAACTTCAGAGGACCATAGCTTTTGCTCTGGTTATCAGAATCACTATTATTTTATATGCATTTCGGGTGGAATTTGATTTCCCACCTTGTCGAATTGGCTTTGCTGGTTTGCAAACTCAAATTCTCCAGAAAATGCCATTTTCTACATTTCAGTAATGTTTTTTTGTGATTTTTCTTCGTTTTTTCAAGATTTTTGTTCTGGTAGCTACGGTGCTGGTTTTGACTTGAAATTTTTACCCCTACTTCTAAGACATTGAACGTGATGGGAAAAATAGCTGGAGCAGTTGGTATGGTCTGAGTTGAGAGTTTTAAAAAAATTTGGACTGATTTTTAGTCAAACTTCAGAGGACCATAGCTTTTGCTCTGGTTATCAGAATCACTATTATTTTATATGCATTTCGGGTGGAATTTGATTTCCCACCTTGTCGAATTGGCTTTGCTGGTTTGCAAACTCAAATTCTCCAGAAAATGCCATTTTCTACATTTCAGTAATGTTTTTTTGTGATTTTTCTTCATTTTTTCAAGATTTTTGTTCTGTAGCTACGGTGCTGGTTTTGACTTGAAATTTTTACCCCTACTTCTAAGACATTGAACGTGATGGGAAAAATAGCTGGAGCAGTTGGTATGGTCTGAGTTGAGAGTTTTAAAAAAATTTGGACTGATTTTTAGTCAAACTTCAGAGGACCATAGCTTTTGCTCTGGTTATCAGAATCACTATTATTTTATATGCATTTCGGGTGGAATTTGATTTCCCACCTTGTCGAATTGGCTTTGCTGGTTTGCAAACTCAAATTCTCCAGAAAATGCCATTTTCTACATTTCAGTAATGTTTTTTTGTGATTTTTCTTCATTTTTTAAGATTTTTGTTCTAGTAGTACGGTGCTGTTTTGACTTGAAATTTCCCCCGCACTTCTAAGACATTGAACTTGATGGGAAAAATAGCTGGAGCAGTTGGTATGGTCTGAGTTGAGAGTTCAAAAAAATTTGGACTGATTTTTAGTCAAACTTCAGAGGACCATAAGTTTTGCTCTGGTTATCAGAATCACTATTATTTTATATGCATTTCGGGTGGAATTTGATTTCCCACCTTGTCAATTGGCTTTGCTGGTTTGCAAACTCAAATTCTCAGAAAATGCCATTTTCTACATTTCAGTAATGTTTTTTTGTGATTTTTCTTCATTTTTTCAAGATTTTTGTTCTGGTAGCTACGGTGCTGGTTTTGACTTGAAATTTTTACCCCTACTTCTAAGACATTGAACGTGATGGGAAAAATAGCTGGAGCAGTTGGTATGGTCTGAGTTGAGAGTTTTAAAAAAATTTGGACTGATTTTTAGTCAAACTTCAGAGGACCATAGCTTTTGCTCTGGTTATCAGAATCACTATTATTTTATATGCATTTCGGGTGGAATTTGATTTCCCACCTTGTCGAATTGGCTTTGCTGGTTTGCAAACTCAAATTCTCCAGAAAATGCCATTTTCTACATTTCAGTAATGTTTTTTTGTGATTTTTCTTCATTTTTTAAGATTTTTGTTCTGTAGCTACGGTGCTGTTTTGACTTGAAATTTCCCCTACTTCTAAGACATTGAACTGATGGGAAAAATAGCTGGAGCAGTTGGTATGGTCTGAGTTGAGAGTTTAAAAAAATTTGGACTGATTTTTAGTCAAACTTCAGAGGACCATAGCTTTTGCTCTGGTTATCAGAATCACTATTATTTTATATGCATTTCGGGTGGAATTTGATTTCCCACCTTGTCAAATTGGCTTTGCTGGTTTGCAAACTCAAATTCTCAGAAAATGCCATTTTCTACATTTCAGTAATGTTTTTTTGTGATTTTTCTTCATTTTTTCAAGATTTTTGTTCTGTAGCTACGGTGCTGGTTTTGACTTGAAATTTTTACCCCTACTTCTAAGACATTGAACGTGATGGGAAAAATAGCTGGAGCAGTTGGTATGGTCTGAGTTGAGAGTTTTAAAAAAATTTGGACTGATTTTTAGTCAAACTTCAGAGGACCATAGCTTTTGCTCTGGTTATCAGAATCACTATTATTTTATATGCATTTCGGGTGGAATTTGATTTCCCACCTTGTCGAATTGGCTTTGCTGGTTTGCAAACTCAAATTCTCCAGAAAATGCCATTTTCTACATTTCAGTAATGTTTTTTTGTGATTTTTCTTCGTTTTTTCAAGATTTTTGTTCTGTAGCTACGGTGCTGGTTTTGACTTGAAATTTTTACCCCTACTTCTAAGACATTGAACGTGATGGGAAAAATAGCTGGAGCAGTTGGTATGGTCTGAGTTGAGAGTTTTAAAAAAATTTGGACTGATTTTTAGTCAAACTTCAGAGGACCATAGCTTTTGCTCTGGTTATCAGAATCACTATTATTTTATATGCATTTCGGGTGGAATTTGATTTCCCACCTTGTCGAATTGGCTTTGCTGGTTTGCAAACTCAAATTCTCCAGAAAATGCCATTTTCTACATTTCAGTAATGTTTTTTTGTGATTTTTCTTTTTTTTAAGATTTTTGTTCTAGTAGTACGGTGCTGTTTTGACTTGAAATTTCCCCACTTCTAAGACATTGAACTTGATGGGAAAAATAGCTGGAGCAGTTGGTATGGTCTGAGTTGAGAGTTCAAAAAAATTTGGACTGATTTTTAGTCAAACTTCAGAGGACCATAGCTTTTGCTCTGGTTATCAGAATCACTATTATTTTATATGCATTTCGGGTGGAATTTGATTTCCCACCTTGTCGAATTGGCTTTGCTGGTTTGCAAACTCAAATTCTCAGAAAATGCCATTTTCTACATTTCAGTAATGTTTTTTTGTGATTTTTCTTCATTTTTTCAAGATTTTTGTTCTGGTAGCTACGGTGCTGGTTTTGACTTGAAATTTTTACCCCTACTTCTAAGACATTGAACGTGATGGGAAAAATAGCTGGAGCAGTTGGTATGGTCTGAGTTGAGAGTTTTAAAAAAATTTGGACTGATTTTTAGTCAAACTTCAGAGGACCATAGCTTTTGCTCTGGTTATCAGAATCACTATTATTTTATATGCATTTCGGGTGGAATTTGATTTCCCACCTTGTCGAATTGGCTTTGCTGGTTTGCAAACTCAAATTCTCCAGAAAATGCCATTTTCTACATTTCAGTAATGTTTTTTTGTGATTTTTCTTCGTTTTTTCAAGATTTTTGTTCTGGTAGCTACGGTGCTGTTTTGACTTGAAATTTTTACCCCTACTTCTAAGACATTGAACGTGATGGGAAAAATAGCTGGAGCAGTTGGTATGGTCTGAGTTGAGAGTTTTAAAAAAATTTGGACTGATTTTTAGTCAAACTTCAGAGGACCATAGCTTTTGCTCTGGTTATCAGAATCACTATTATTTTATATGCATTTCGGGTGGAATTTGATTTCCCACCTTGTCGAATTGGCTTTGCTGGTTTGCAAACTCAAATTCTCCAGAAAATGCCATTTTCTACATTTCAGTAATGTTTTTTTGTGATTTTTCTTCATTTTTTCAAGATTTTTGTTCTGGTAGCTACGGTGCTGTTTTGACTTGAAATTTTTACCCCTACTTCTAAGACATTGAACGTGATGGGAAAAATAGCTGGAGCAGTTGGTATGGTCTGAGTTGAGAGTTTTAAAAAAATTTGGACTGATTTTTAGTCAAACTTCAGAGGACCATAGCTTTTGCTCTGGTTATCAGAATCACTATTATTTTATATGCATTTCGGGTGGAATTTGATTTCCCACCTTGTCGAATTGGCTTTGCTGGTTTGCAAACTCAAATTCTCCAGAAAATGCCATTTTCTACATTTCAGTAATGTTTTTTTGTGATTTTTCTTCATTTTTTAAGATTTTTGTTCTGTAGTACGGTGCTGTTTTGACTTGAAATTTCCCCTACTTCTAAGACATTGAACTGATGGGAAAAATAGCTGGAGCAGTTGGTATGGTCTGAGTTGAGAGTTTTAAAAAAATTTGGACTGATTTTTAGTCAAACTTCAGAGGACCATAGCTTTTGCTCTGGTTATCAGAATCACTATTATTTTATATGCATTTCGGGTGGAATTTGATTTCCCACCTTGTCGAATTGGCTTTGCTGGTTTGCAAACTCAAATTCTCCAGAAAATGCCATTTTCTACATTTCAGTAATGTTTTTTTGTGATTTTTCTTCATTTTTTCAAGATTTTTGTTCTGGTAGCTACGGTGCTGGTTTTGACTTGAAATTTTTACCCCTACTTCTAAGACATTGAACGTGATGGGAAAAATAGCTGGAGCAGTTGGTATGGTCTGAGTTGAGAGTTTTAAAAAAATTTGGACTGATTTTTAGTCAAACTTCAGAGGACCATAGCTTTTGCTCTGGTTATCAGAATCACTATTATTTTATATGCATTTCGGGTGGAATTTGATTTCCCACCTTGTCGAATTGGCTTTGCTGGTTTGCAAACTCAAATTCTCCAGAAAATGCCATTTTCTACATTTCAGTAATGTTTTTTTGTGATTTTTCTTCATTTTTTAAGATTTTTGTTCTGTAGCTACGGTGCTGTTTTGACTTGAAATTTCCCCTACTTCTAAGACATTGAACGTGATGGGAAAAATAGCTGGAGCAGTTGGTATGGTCTGAGTTGAGAGTTTTAAAAAAATTTGGACTGATTTTTAGTCAAACTTCAGAGGACCATAGCTTTTGCTCTGGTTATCAGAATCACTATTATTTTATATGCATTTCGGGTGGAATTTGATTTCCCACCTTGTCAAATTGGCTTTGCTGGTTTGCAAACTCAAATTCTCCAGAAAATGCCATTTTCTACATTTCAGTAATGTTTTTTTGTGATTTTTCTTCATTTTTTCAAGATTTTTGTTCTGTAGCTACGGTGCTGGTTTTGACTTGAAATTTTTACCCCTACTTCTAAGACATTGAACGTGATGGGAAAAATAGCTGGAGCAGTTGGTATGGTCTGAGTTGAGAGTTTTAAAAAAATTTGGACTGATTTTTAGTCAAACTTCAGAGGACCATAGCTTTTGCTCTGGTTATCAGAATCACTATTATTTTATATGCATTTCGGGTGGAATTTGATTTCCCACCTTGTCGAATTGGCTTTGCTGGTTTGCAAACTCAAATTCTCCAGAAAATGCCATTTTCTACATTTCAGTAATGTTTTTTTGTGATTTTTCTTCGTTTTTTCAAGATTTTTGTTCTGTAGCTACGGTGCTGGTTTTGACTTGAAATTTTTACCCCTACTTCTAAGACATTGAACGTGATGGGAAAAATAGCTGGAGCAGTTGGTATGGTCTGAGTTGAGAGTTTTAAAAAAATTTGGACTGATTTTTAGTCAAACTTCAGAGGACCATAGCTTTTGCTCTGGTTATCAGAATCACTATTATTTTATATGCATTTCGGGTGGAATTTGATTTCCCACCTTGTCGAATTGGCTTTGCTGGTTTGCAAACTCAAATTCTCCAGAAAATGCCATTTTCTACATTTCAGTAATGTTTTTTTGTGATTTTTCTTCATTTTTTAAGATTTTTGTTCTGTAGTACGGTGCTGTTTTGACTTGAAATTTCCCCTACTTCTAAGACATTGAACGTGATGGGAAAAATAGCTGGAGCAGTTGGTATGGTCTGAGTTGAGAGTTTTAAAAAAATTTGGACTGATTTTTAGTCAAACTTCAGAGGACCATAGCTTTTGCTCTGGTTATCAGAATCACTATTATTTTATATGCATTTCGGGTGGAATTTGATTTCCCACCTTGTCGAATTGGCTTTGCTGGTTTGCAAACTCAAATTCTCCAGAAAATGCCATTTTCTACATTTCAGTAATGTTTTTTTGTGATTTTTCTTCATTTTTTCAAGATTTTTGTTCTGGTAGCTACGGTGCTGGTTTTGACTTGAAATTTTTACCCCTACTTCTAAGACATTGAACGTGATGGGAAAAATAGCTGGAGCAGTTGGTATGGTCTGAGTTGAGAGTTTTAAAAAAATTTGGACTGATTTTTAGTCAAACTTCAGAGGACCATAGCTTTTGCTCTGGTTATCAGAATCACTATTATTTTATATGCATTTCGGGTGGAATTTGATTTCCCACCTTGTCGAATTGGCTTTGCTGGTTTGCAAACTCAAATTCTCCAGAAAATGCCATTTTCTACATTTCAGTAATGTTTTTTTGTGATTTTTCTTCGTTTTTTCAAGATTTTTGTTCTGGTAGCTACGGTGCTGTTTTGACTTGAAATTTTTACCCCTACTTCTAAGACATTGAACGTGATGGGAAAAATAGCTGGAGCAGTTGGTATGGTCTGAGTTGAGAGTTTTAAAAAAATTTGGACTGATTTTTAGTCAAACTTCAGAGGACCATAGCTTTTGCTCTGGTTATCAGAATCACTATTATTTTATATGCATTTCGGGTGGAATTTGATTTCCCACCTTGTCGAATTGGCTTTGCTGGTTTGCAAACTCAAATTCTCCAGAAAATGCCATTTTCTACATTTCAGTAATGTTTTTTTGTGATTTTTCTTCATTTTTTCAAGATTTTTGTTCTGTAGCTACGGTGCTGTTTTGACTTGAAATTTTTACCCCTACTTCTAAGACATTGAACGTGATGGGAAAAATAGCTGGAGCAGTTGGTATGGTCTGAGTTGAGAGTTTTAAAAAAATTTGGACTGATTTTTAGTCAAACTTCAGAGGACCATAGCTTTTGCTCTGGTTATCAGAATCACTATTATTTTATATGCATTTCGGGTGGAATTTGATTTCCCACCTTGTCGAATTGGCTTTGCTGGTTTGCAAACTCAAATTCTCCAGAAAATGCCATTTTCTACATTTCAGTAATGTTTTTTTGTGATTTTTCTTCATTTTTTAAGATTTTTGTTCTGTAGTACGGTGCTGTTTTGACTTGAAATTTTTACCCCTACTTCTAAGACATTGAACGTGATGGGAAAAATAGCTGGAGCAGTTGGTATGGTCTGAGTTGAGAGTTTTAAAAAAATTTGGACTGATTTTTAGTCAAACTTCAGAGGACCATAGCTTTTGCTCTGGTTATCAGAATCACTATTATTTTATATGCATTTCGGGTGGAATTTGATTTCCCACCTTGTCGAATTGGCTTTGCTGGTTTGCAAACTCAAATTCTCCAGAAAATGCCATTTTCTACATTTCAGTAATGTTTTTTTGTGATTTTTCTTCATTTTTTAAGATTTTTGTTCTGTAGTACGGTGCTGTTTTGACTTGAAATTTCCCCTACTTCTAAGACATTGAACGTGATGGGAAAAATAGCTGGAGCAGTTGGTATGGTCTGAGTTGAGAGTTTTAAAAAAATTTGGACTGATTTTTAGTCAAACTTCAGAGGACCATAGCTTTTGCTCTGGTTATCAGAATCACTATTATTTTATATGCATTTCGGGTGGAATTTGATTTCCCACCTTGTCGAATTGGCTTTGCTGGTTTGCAAACTCAAATTCTCCAGAAAATGCCATTTTCTACATTTCAGTAATGTTTTTTTGTGATTTTTCTTCATTTTTTCAAGATTTTTGTTCTGGTAGCTACGGTGCTGGTTTTGACTTGAAATTTTTACCCCTACTTCTAAGACATTGAACGTGATGGGAAAAATAGCTGGAGCAGTTGGTATGGTCTGAGTTGAGAGTTTTAAAAAAATTTGGACTGATTTTTAGTCAAACTTCAGAGGACCATAGCTTTTGCTCTGGTTATCAGAATCACTATTATTTTATATGCATTTCGGGTGGAATTTGATTTCCCACCTTGTCGAATTGGCTTTGCTGGTTTGCAAACTCAAATTCTCCAGAAAATGCCATTTTCTACATTTCAGTAATGTTTTTTTGTGATTTTTCTTCGTTTTTTCAAGATTTTTGTTCTGGTAGCTACGGTGCTGTTTTGACTTGAAATTTTTACCCCTACTTCTAAGACATTGAACGTGATGGGAAAAATAGCTGGAGCAGTTGGTATGGTCTGAGTTGAGAGTTTTAAAAAAATTTGGACTGATTTTTAGTCAAACTTCAGAGGACCATAGCTTTTGCTCTGGTTATCAGAATCACTATTATTTTATATGCATTTCGGGTGGAATTTGATTTCCCACCTTGTCGAATTGGCTTTGCTGGTTTGCAAACTCAAATTCTCCAGAAAATGCCATTTTCTACATTTCAGTAATGTTTTTTTGTGATTTTTCTTCATTTTTTAAGATTTTTGTTCTGTAGTACGGTGCTGTTTTGACTTGAAATTTCCCCTACTTCTAAGACATTGAACGTGATGGGAAAAATAGCTGGAGCAGTTGGTATGGTCTGAGTTGAGAGTTTTAAAAAAATTTGGACTGATTTTTAGTCAAACTTCAGAGGACCATAGCTTTTGCTCTGGTTATCAGAATCACTATTATTTTATATGCATTTCGGGTGGAATTTGATTTCCCACCTTGTCGAATTGGCTTTGCTGGTTTGCAAACTCAAATTCTCCAGAAAATGCCATTTTCTACATTTCAGTAATGTTTTTTTGTGATTTTTCTTCATTTTTTCAAGATTTTTGTTCTGGTAGCTACGGTGCTGGTTTTGACTTGAAATTTTTACCCCTACTTCTAAGACATTGAACGTGATGGGAAAAATAGCTGGAGCAGTTGGTATGGTCTGAGTTGAGAGTTTTAAAAAAATTTGGACTGATTTTTAGTCAAACTTCAGAGGACCATAGCTTTTGCTCTGGTTATCAGAATCACTATTATTTTATATGCATTTCGGGTGGAATTTGATTTCCCACCTTGTCGAATTGGCTTTGCTGGTTTGCAAACTCAAATTCTCCAGAAAATGCCATTTTCTACATTTCAGTAATGTTTTTTTGTGATTTTTCTTCGTTTTTTCAAGATTTTTGTTCTGGTAGCTACGGTGCTGTTTTGACTTGAAATTTTTACCCCTACTTCTAAGACATTGAACGTGATGGGAAAAATAGCTGGAGCAGTTGGTATGGTCTGAGTTGAGAGTTTTAAAAAAATTTGGACTGATTTTTAGTCAAACTTCAGAGGACCATAGCTTTTGCTCTGGTTATCAGAATCACTATTATTTTATATGCATTTCGGGTGGAATTTGATTTCCCACCTTGTCGAATTGGCTTTGCTGGTTTGCAAACTCAAATTCTCCAGAAAATGCCATTTTCTACATTTCAGTAATGTTTTTTTGTGATTTTTCTTCATTTTTTCAAGATTTTTGTTCTGGTAGCTACGGTGCTGGTTTTGACTTGAAATTTTTACCCCTACTTCTAAGACATTGAACGTGATGGGAAAAATAGCTGGAGCAGTTGGTATGGTCTGAGTTGAGAGTTTTAAAAAAATTTGGACTGATTTTTAGTCAAACTTCAGAGGACCATAGCTTTTGCTCTGGTTATCAGAATCACTATTATTTTATATGCATTTCGGGTGGAATTTGATTTCCCACCTTGTCGAATTGGCTTTGCTGGTTTGCAAACTCAAATTCTCCAGAAAATGCCATTTTCTACATTTCAGTAATGTTTTTTTGTGATTTTTCTTCATTTTTTAAGATTTTTGTTCTAGTAGTACGGTGCTGTTTTGACTTGAAATTTCCCCTACTTCTAAGACATTGAACGTGATGGGAAAAATAGCTGGAGCAGTTGGTATGGTCTGAGTTGAGAGTTTTAAAAAAATTTGGACTGATTTTTAGTCAAACTTCAGAGGACCATAGCTTTTGCTCTGGTTATCAGAATCACTATTATTTTATATGCATTTCGGGTGGAATTTGATTTCCCACCTTGTCGAATTGGCTTTGCTGGTTTGCAAACTCAAATTCTCCAGAAAATGCCATTTTCTACATTTCAGTAATGTTTTTTTGTGATTTTTCTTCATTTTTTCAAGATTTTTGTTCTGGTAGCTACGGTGCTGGTTTTGACTTGAAATTTTTACCCCTACTTCTAAGACATTGAACGTGATGGGAAAAATAGCTGGAGCAGTTGGTATGGTCTGAGTTGAGAGTTTTAAAAAAATTTGGACTGATTTTTAGTCAAACTTCAGAGGACCATAGCTTTTGCTCTGGTTATCAGAATCACTATTATTTTATATGCATTTCGGGTGGAATTTGATTTCCCACCTTGTCGAATTGGCTTTGCTGGTTTGCAAACTCAAATTCTCCAGAAAATGCCATTTTCTACATTTCAGTAATGTTTTTTTGTGATTTTTCTTATTTTTTAAGATTTTTGTTCTGTAGTACGGTGCTGTTTTGACTTGAAATTTCCCCTACTTCTAAGACATTGAACGTGATGGGAAAAATAGCTGGAGCAGTTGGTATGGTCTGAGTTGAGAGTTTTAAAAAAATTTGGACTGATTTTTAGTCAAACTTCAGAGGACCATAGCTTTTGCTCTGGTTATCAGAATCACTATTATTTTATATGCATTTCGGGTGGAATTTGATTTCCCACCTTGTCGAATTGGCTTTGCTGGTTTGCAAACTCAAATTCTCCAGAAAATGCCATTTTCTACATTTCAGTAATGTTTTTTTGTGATTTTTCTTCATTTTTTCAAGATTTTTGTTCTGGTAGCTACGGTGCTGGTTTTGACTTGAAATTTTTACCCCTACTTCTAAGACATTGAACGTGATGGGAAAAATAGCTGGAGCAGTTGGTATGGTCTGAGTTGAGAGTTTTAAAAAAATTTGGACTGATTTTTAGTCAAACTTCAGAGGACCATAGCTTTTGCTCTGGTTATCAGAATCACTATTATTTTATATGCATTTCGGGTGGAATTTGATTTCCCACCTTGTCGAATTGGCTTTGCTGGTTTGCAAACTCAAATTCTCCAGAAAATGCCATTTTCTACATTTCAGTAATGTTTTTTTGTGATTTTTCTTCGTTTTTTCAAGATTTTTGTTCTGGTAGCTACGGTGCTGTTTTGACTTGAAATTTTTACCCCTACTTCTAAGACATTGAACGTGATGGGAAAAATAGCTGGAGCAGTTGGTATGGTCTGAGTTGAGAGTTTTAAAAAAATTTGGACTGATTTTTAGTCAAACTTCAGAGGACCATAGCTTTTGCTCTGGTTATCAGAATCACTATTATTTTATATGCATTTCGGGTGGAATTTGATTTCCCACCTTGTCGAATTGGCTTTGCTGGTTTGCAAACTCAAATTCTCCAGAAAATGCCATTTTCTACATTTCAGTAATGTTTTTTTGTGATTTTTCTTCATTTTTTCAAGATTTTTGTTCTGGTAGCTACGGTGCTGGTTTTGACTTGAAATTTTTACCCCTACTTCTAAGACATTGAACGTGATGGGAAAAATAGCTGGAGCAGTTGGTATGGTCTGAGTTGAGAGTTTTAAAAAAATTTGGACTGATTTTTAGTCAAACTTCAGAGGACCATAGCTTTTGCTCTGGTTATCAGAATCACTATTATTTTATATGCATTTCGGGTGGAATTTGATTTCCCACCTTGTCGAATTGGCTTTGCTGGTTTGCAAACTCAAATTCTCCAGAAAATGCCATTTTCTACATTTCAGTAATGTTTTTTTGATTTTTCTTCGTTTTTTCAAGATTTTTGTTCTGGTAGCTACGGTGCTGTTTTGACTTGAAATTTTTACCCCTACTTCTAAGACATTGAACGTGATGGGAAAAATAGCTGGAGCAGTTGGTATGGTCTGAGTTGAGAGTTTTAAAAAAATTTGGACTGATTTTTAGTCAAACTTCAGAGGACCATAGCTTTTGCTCTGGTTATCAGAATCACTATTATTTTATATGCATTTCGGGTGGAATTTGATTTCCCACCTTGTCGAATTGGCTTTGCTGGTTTGCAAACTCAAATTCTCCAGAAAATGCCATTTTCTACATTTCAGTAATGTTTTTTTGTGATTTTTCTTCATTTTTTCAAGATTTTTGTTCTGGTAGCTACGGTGCTGTTTTGACTTGAAATTTTTACCCCTACTTCTAAGACATTGAACGTGATGGGAAAAATAGCTGGAGCAGTTGGTATGGTCTGAGTTGAGAGTTTTAAAAAAATTTGGACTGATTTTTAGTCAAACTTCAGAGGACCATAGCTTTTGCTCTGGTTATCAGAATCACTATTATTTTATATGCATTTCGGGTGGAATTTGATTTCCCACCTTGTCGAATTGGCTTTGCTGGTTTGCAAACTCAAATTCTCCAGAAAATGCCATTTTCTACATTTCAGTAATGTTTTTTTGTGATTTTTCTTCATTTTTTAAGATTTTTGTTCTGTAGTACGGTGCTGTTTTGACTTGAAATTTCCCCTACTTCTAAGACATTGAACGTGATGGGAAAAATAGCTGGAGCAGTTGGTATGGTCTGAGTTGAGAGTTTTAAAAAAATTTGGACTGATTTTTAGTCAAACTTCAGAGGACCATAGCTTTTGCTCTGGTTATCAGAATCACTATTATTTTATATGCATTTCGGGTGGAATTTGATTTCCCACCTTGTCGAATTGGCTTTGCTGGTTTGCAAACTCAAATTCTCCAGAAAATGCCATTTTCTACATTTCAGTAATGTTTTTTTGTGATTTTTCTTCATTTTTTCAAGATTTTTGTTCTGGTAGCTACGGTGCTGTTTTGACTTGAAATTTTTACCCCTACTTCTAAGACATTGAACGTGATGGGAAAAATAGCTGGAGCAGTTGGTATGGTCTGAGTTGAGAGTTTTAAAAAAATTTGGACTGATTTTTAGTCAAACTTCAGAGGACCATAGCTTTTGCTCTGGTTATCAGAATCACTATTATTTTATATGCATTTCGGGTGGAATTTGATTTCCCACCTTGTCGAATTGGCTTTGCTGGTTTGCAAACTCAAATTCTCCAGAAAATGCCATTTTCTACATTTCAGTAATGTTTTTTTGTGATTTTTCTTCATTTTTTAAGATTTTTGTTCTGTAGTACGGTGCTGTTTTGACTTGAAATTTCCCCACTTCTAAGACATTGAACTGATGGGAAAAATAGCTGGAGCAGTTGGTATGGTCTGAGTTGAGAGTTCAAAAAAATTTGGACTGATTTTTAGTCAAACTTCAGAGGACCATAGTTTTGCTCTGGTTATCAGAATCACTATTATTTTATATGCATTTCGGGTGGAATTTGATTTCCCACCTTGTCGAATTGGCTTTGCTGGTTTGCAAACTCAAATTCTCAGAAAATGCCATTTTCTACATTTCAGTAATGTTTTTTTGTGATTTTTCTTCATTTTTTCAAGATTTTTGTTCTGTAGCTACGGTGCTGGTTTTGACTTGAAATTTTTACCCCTACTTCTAAGACATTGAACGTGATGGGAAAAATAGCTGGAGCAGTTGGTATGGTCTGAGTTGAGAGTTTTAAAAAAATTTGGACTGATTTTTAGTCAAACTTCAGAGGACCATAGCTTTTGCTCTGGTTATCAGAATCACTATTATTTTATATGCATTTCGGGTGGAATTTGATTTCCCACCTTGTCAAATTGGCTTTGCTGGTTTGCAAACTCAAATTCTCCAGAAAATGCCATTTTCTACATTTCAGTAATGTTTTTTTGTGATTTTTCTTCGTTTTTTCAAGATTTTTGTTCTGTAGCTACGGTGCTGTTTTGACTTGAAATTTTTACCCCTACTTCTAAGACATTGAACGTGATGGGAAAAATAGCTGGAGCAGTTGGTATGGTCTGAGTTGAGAGTTTTAAAAAAATTTGGACTGATTTTTAGTCAAACTTCAGAGGACCATAGCTTTTGCTCTGGTTATCAGAATCACTATTATTTTATATGCATTTCGGGTGGAATTTGATTTCCCACCTTGTCGAATTGGCTTTGCTGGTTTGCAAACTCAAATTCTCCAGAAAATGCCATTTTCTACATTTCAGTAATGTTTTTTTGTGATTTTTCTTTTTTTTAAGATTTTTGTTCTAGTAGTACGGTGCTGTTTTGACTTGAAATTTCCCCCACTTCTAAGACATTGAACTGATGGGAAAAATAGCTGGAGCAGTTGGTATGGTCTGAGTTGAGAGTTTTAAAAAAATTTGGACTGATTTTTAGTCAAACTTCAGAGGACCATAGTTTTGCTCTGGTTATCAGAATCACTATTATTTTATATGCATTTCGGGTGGAATTTGATTTCCCACCTTGTCGAATTGGCTTTGCTGGTTTGCAAACTCAAATTCTCAGAAAATGCCATTTTCTACATTTCAGTAATGTTTTTTTGTGATTTTTCTTCATTTTTTCAAGATTTTTGTTCTGGTAGCTACGGTGCTGGTTTTGACTTGAAATTTTTACCCCTACTTCTAAGACATTGAACGTGATGGGAAAAATAGCTGGAGCAGTTGGTATGGTCTGAGTTGAGAGTTTTAAAAAAATTTGGACTGATTTTTAGTCAAACTTCAGAGGACCATAGCTTTTGCTCTGGTTATCAGAATCACTATTATTTTATATGCATTTCGGGTGGAATTTGATTTCCCACCTTGTCGAATTGGCTTTGCTGGTTTGCAAACTCAAATTCTCCAGAAAATGCCATTTTCTACATTTCAGTAATGTTTTTTTGTGATTTTTCTTCGTTTTTTCAAGATTTTTGTTCTGGTAGCTACGGTGCTGTTTTGACTTGAAATTTTTACCCCTACTTCTAAGACATTGAACGTGATGGGAAAAATAGCT
The DNA here is from genome assembly GCF_004118075.2 of Vigna unguiculata. Classification (NCBI taxonomy): domain Eukaryota; kingdom Viridiplantae; phylum Streptophyta; class Magnoliopsida; order Fabales; family Fabaceae; genus Vigna; species Vigna unguiculata. The sequence continues at coordinate 18,741 of NW_021010937.1, forward strand.
GGAGCAGTTGGTATGGTCTGAGTTGAGAGTTTTAAAAAAATTTGGACTGATTTTTAGTCAAACTTCAGAGGACCATAGCTTTTGCTCTGGTTATCAGAATCACTATTATTTTATATGCATTTCGGGTGGAATTTGATTTCCCACCTTGTCGAATTGGCTTTGCTGGTTTGCAAACTCAAATTCTCCAGAAAATGCCATTTTCTACATTTCAGTAATGTTTTTTTGTGATTTTTCTTCATTTTTTCAAGATTTTTGTTCTGTAGCTACGGTGCTGGTTTTGACTTGAAATTTTTACCCCTACTTCTAAGACATTGAACGTGATGGGAAAAATAGCTGGAGCAGTTGGTATGGTCTGAGTTGAGAGTTTTAAAAAAATTTGGACTGATTTTTAGTCAAACTTCAGAGGACCATAGCTTTTGCTCTGGTTATCAGAATCACTATTATTTTATATGCATTTCGGGTGGAATTTGATTTCCCACCTTGTCGAATTGGCTTTGCTGGTTTGCAAACTCAAATTCTCCAGAAAATGCCATTTTCTACATTTCAGTAATGTTTTTTTGTGATTTTTCTTCATTTTTTAAGATTTTTGTTCTGTAGTACGGTGCTGTTTTGACTTGAAATTTCCCCACTTCTAAGACATTGAACTGATGGGAAAAATAGCTGGAGCAGTTGGTATGGTCTGAGTTGAGAGTTTTAAAAAAATTTGGACTGATTTTTAGTCAAACTTCAGAGGACCATAGCTTTTGCTCTGGTTATCAGAATCACTATTATTTTATATGCATTTCGGGTGGAATTTGATTTCCCACCTTGTCAAATTGGCTTTGCTGGTTTGCAAACTCAAATTCTCCAGAAAATGCCATTTTCTACATTTCAGTAATGTTTTTTTGTGATTTTTCTTCATTTTTTCAAGATTTTTGTTCTGGTAGCTACGGTGCTGGTTTTGACTTGAAATTTTTACCCCTACTTCTAAGACATTGAACGTGATGGGAAAAATAGCTGGAGCAGTTGGTATGGTCTGAGTTGAGAGTTTTAAAAAAATTTGGACTGATTTTTAGTCAAACTTCAGAGGACCATAGCTTTTGCTCTGGTTATCAGAATCACTATTATTTTATATGCATTTCGGGTGGAATTTGATTTCCCACCTTGTCGAATTGGCTTTGCTGGTTTGCAAACTCAAATTCTCCAGAAAATGCCATTTTCTACATTTCAGTAATGTTTTTTTGTGATTTTTCTTCATTTTTTAAGATTTTTGTTCTGTAGTACGGTGCTGTTTTGACTTGAAATTTCCCCACTTCTAAGACATTGAACTGATGGGAAAAATAGCTGGAGCAGTTGGTATGGTCTGAGTTGAGAGTTTTAAAAAAATTTGGACTGATTTTTAGTCAAACTTCAGAGGACCATAGCTTTTGCTCTGGTTATCAGAATCACTATTATTTTATATGCATTTCGGGTGGAATTTGATTTCCCACCTTGTCGAATTGGCTTTGCTGGTTTGCAAACTCAAATTCTCCAGAAAATGCCATTTTCTACATTTCAGTAATGTTTTTTTGTGATTTTTCTTCATTTTTTCAAGATTTTTGTTCTGTAGCTACGGTGCTGGTTTTGACTTGAAATTTTTACCCCTACTTCTAAGACATTGAACGTGATGGGAAAAATAGCTGGAGCAGTTGGTATGGTCTGAGTTGAGAGTTTTAAAAAAATTTGGACTGATTTTTAGTCAAACTTCAGAGGACCATAGCTTTTGCTCTGGTTATCAGAATCACTATTATTTTATATGCATTTCGGGTGGAATTTGATTTCCCACCTTGTCGAATTGGCTTTGCTGGTTTGCAAACTCAAATTCTCCAGAAAATGCCATTTTCTACATTTCAGTAATGTTTTTTTGTGATTTTTCTTCGTTTTTTCAAGATTTTTGTTCTGTAGCTACGGTGCTGGTTTTGACTTGAAATTTTTACCCCTACTTCTAAGACATTGAACGTGATGGGAAAAATAGCTGGAGCAGTTGGTATGGTCTGAGTTGAGAGTTTTAAAAAAATTTGGACTGATTTTTAGTCAAACTTCAGAGGACCATAGCTTTTGCTCTGGTTATCAGAATCACTATTATTTTATATGCATTTCGGGTGGAATTTGATTTCCCACCTTGTCGAATTGGCTTTGCTGGTTTGCAAACTCAAATTCTCCAGAAAATGCCATTTTCTACATTTCAGTAATGTTTTTTTGTGATTTTTCTTTTTTTTAAGATTTTTGTTCTGTAGTACGGTGCTGTTTTGACTTGAAATTTCCCCACTTCTAAGACATTGAACTGATGGGAAAAATAGCTGGAGCAGTTGGTATGGTCTGAGTTGAGAGTTTTAAAAAAATTTGGACTGATTTTTAGTCAAACTTCAGAGGACCATAGTTTTGCTCTGGTTATCAGAATCACTATTATTTTATATGCATTTCGGGTGGAATTTGATTTCCCACCTTGTCGAATTGGCTTTGCTGGTTTGCAAACTCAAATTCTCCAGAAAATGCCATTTTCTACATTTCAGTAATGTTTTTTTGTGATTTTTCTTCATTTTTTCAAGATTTTTGTTCTGGTAGCTACGGTGCTGGTTTTGACTTGAAATTTTTACCCCTACTTCTAAGACATTGAACGTGATGGGAAAAATAGCTGGAGCAGTTGGTATGGTCTGAGTTGAGAGTTTTAAAAAAATTTGGACTGATTTTTAGTCAAACTTCAGAGGACCATAGCTTTTGCTCTGGTTATCAGAATCACTATTATTTTATATGCATTTCGGGTGGAATTTGATTTCCCACCTTGTCGAATTGGCTTTGCTGGTTTGCAAACTCAAATTCTCCAGAAAATGCCATTTTCTACATTTCAGTAATGTTTTTTTGTGATTTTTCTTCGTTTTTTCAAGATTTTTGTTCTGGTAGCTACGGTGCTGTTTTGACTTGAAATTTTTACCCCTACTTCTAAGACATTGAACGTGATGGGAAAAATAGCTGGAGCAGTTGGTATGGTCTGAGTTGAGAGTTTTAAAAAAATTTGGACTGATTTTTAGTCAAACTTCAGAGGACCATAGCTTTTGCTCTGGTTATCAGAATCACTATTATTTTATATGCATTTCGGGTGGAATTTGATTTCCCACCTTGTCGAATTGGCTTTGCTGGTTTGCAAACTCAAATTCTCCAGAAAATGCCATTTTCTACATTTCAGTAATGTTTTTTTGTGATTTTTCTTCATTTTTTCAAGATTTTTGTTCTGTAGCTACGGTGCTGTTTTGACTTGAAATTTTTACCCCTACTTCTAAGACATTGAACGTGATGGGAAAAATAGCTGGAGCAGTTGGTATGGTCTGAGTTGAGAGTTTTAAAAAAATTTGGACTGATTTTTAGTCAAACTTCAGAGGACCATAGCTTTTGCTCTGGTTATCAGAATCACTATTATTTTATATGCATTTCGGGTGGAATTTGATTTCCCACCTTGTCGAATTGGCTTTGCTGGTTTGCAAACTCAAATTCTCCAGAAAATGCCATTTTCTACATTTCAGTAATGTTTTTTTGTGATTTTTCTTCGTTTTTTCAAGATTTTTGTTCTGTAGCTACGGTGCTGGTTTTGACTTGAAATTTTTACCCCTACTTCTAAGACATTGAACGTGATGGGAAAAATAGCTGGAGCAGTTGGTATGGTCTGAGTTGAGAGTTTTAAAAAAATTTGGACTGATTTTTAGTCAAACTTCAGAGGACCATAGCTTTTGCTCTGGTTATCAGAATCACTATTATTTTATATGCATTTCGGGTGGAATTTGATTTCCCACCTTGTCGAATTGGCTTTGCTGGTTTGCAAACTCAAATTCTCCAGAAAATGCCATTTTCTACATTTCAGTAATGTTTTTTTGTGATTTTTCTTTTTTTTAAGATTTTTGTTCTAGTAGTACGGTGCTGTTTTGACTTGAAATTTCCCCACTTCTAAGACATTGAACTGATGGGAAAAATAGCTGGAGCAGTTGGTATGGTCTGAGTTGAGAGTTTTAAAAAAATTTGGACTGATTTTTAGTCAAACTTCAGAGGACCATAGTTTTGCTCTGGTTATCAGAATCACTATTATTTTATATGCATTTCGGGTGGAATTTGATTTCCCACCTTGTCGAATTGGCTTTGCTGGTTTGCAAACTCAAATTCTCCAGAAAATGCCATTTTCTACATTTCAGTAATGTTTTTTTGTGATTTTTCTTCATTTTTTCAAGATTTTTGTTCTGGTAGCTACGGTGCTGGTTTTGACTTGAAATTTTTACCCCTACTTCTAAGACATTGAACGTGATGGGAAAAATAGCTGGAGCAGTTGGTATGGTCTGAGTTGAGAGTTTTAAAAAAATTTGGACTGATTTTTAGTCAAACTTCAGAGGACCATAGCTTTTGCTCTGGTTATCAGAATCACTATTATTTTATATGCATTTCGGGTGGAATTTGATTTCCCACCTTGTCGAATTGGCTTTGCTGGTTTGCAAACTCAAATTCTCCAGAAAATGCCATTTTCTACATTTCAGTAATGTTTTTTTGTGATTTTTCTTCGTTTTTTCAAGATTTTTGTTCTGGTAGCTACGGTGCTGTTTTGACTTGAAATTTTTACCCCTACTTCTAAGACATTGAACGTGATGGGAAAAATAGCTGGAGCAGTTGGTATGGTCTGAGTTGAGAGTTTTAAAAAAATTTGGACTGATTTTTAGTCAAACTTCAGAGGACCATAGCTTTTGCTCTGGTTATCAGAATCACTATTATTTTATATGCATTTCGGGTGGAATTTGATTTCCCACCTTGTCGAATTGGCTTTGCTGGTTTGCAAACTCAAATTCTCCAGAAAATGCCATTTTCTACATTTCAGTAATGTTTTTTTGTGATTTTTCTTCATTTTTTCAAGATTTTTGTTCTGGTAGCTACGGTGCTGGTTTTGACTTGAAATTTTTACCCCTACTTCTAAGACATTGAACGTGATGGGAAAAATAGCTGGAGCAGTTGGTATGGTCTGAGTTGAGAGTTTTAAAAAAATTTGGACTGATTTTTAGTCAAACTTCAGAGGACCATAGCTTTTGCTCTGGTTATCAGAATCACTATTATTTTATATGCATTTCGGGTGGAATTTGATTTCCCACCTTGTCGAATTGGCTTTGCTGGTTTGCAAACTCAAATTCTCCAGAAAATGCCATTTTCTACATTTCAGTAATGTTTTTTTGTGATTTTTCTTCATTTTTTCAAGATTTTTGTTCTGTAGCTACGGTGCTGTTTTGACTTGAAATTTTTACCCCTACTTCTAAGACATTGAACGTGATGGGAAAAATAGCTGGAGCAGTTGGTATGGTCTGAGTTGAGAGTTTTAAAAAAATTTGGACTGATTTTTAGTCAAACTTCAGAGGACCATAGCTTTTGCTCTGGTTATCAGAATCACTATTATTTTATATGCATTTCGGGTGGAATTTGATTTCCCACCTTGTCGAATTGGCTTTGCTGGTTTGCAAACTCAAATTCTCCAGAAAATGCCATTTTCTACATTTCAGTAATGTTTTTTTGTGATTTTTCTTTTTTTTAAGATTTTTGTTCTGTAGTACGGTGCTGTTTTGACTTGAAATTTTCCCCTACTTCTAAGACATTGAACGTGATGGGAAAAATAGCTGGAGCAGTTGGTATGGTCTGAGTTGAGAGTTTTAAAAAAATTTGGACTGATTTTTAGTCAAACTTCAGAGGACCATAGCTTTTGCTCTGGTTATCAGAATCACTATTATTTTATATGCATTTCGGGTGGAATTTGATTTCCCACCTTGTCGAATTGGCTTTGCTGGTTTGCAAACTCAAATTCTCCAGAAAATGCCATTTTCTACATTTCAGTAATGTTTTTTTGTGATTTTTCTTCATTTTTTCAAGATTTTTGTTCTGGTAGCTACGGTGCTGTTTTGACTTGAAATTTTTACCCCTACTTCTAAGACATTGAACGTGATGGGAAAAATAGCTGGAGCAGTTGGTATGGTCTGAGTTGAGAGTTTTAAAAAAATTTGGACTGATTTTTAGTCAAACTTCAGAGGACCATAGCTTTTGCTCTGGTTATCAGAATCACTATTATTTTATATGCATTTCGGGTGGAATTTGATTTCCCACCTTGTCGAATTGGCTTTGCTGGTTTGCAAACTCAAATTCTCCAGAAAATGCCATTTTCTACATTTCAGTAATGTTTTTTTGATTTTTCTTTTTTTTCAAGATTTTTGTTCTGTAGCTACGGTGCTGTTTTGACTTGAAATTTTTACCCCTACTTCTAAGACATTGAACGTGATGGGAAAAATAGCTGGAGCAGTTGGTATGGTCTGAGTTGAGAGTTTTAAAAAAATTTGGACTGATTTTTAGTCAAACTTCAGAGGACCATAGCTTTTGCTCTGGTTATCAGAATCACTATTATTTTATATGCATTTCGGGTGGAATTTGATTTCCCACCTTGTCGAATTGGCTTTGCTGGTTTGCAAACTCAAATTCTCCAGAAAATGCCATTTTCTACATTTCAGTAATGTTTTTTGTGATTTTTCTTTTTTTTAAGATTTTTGTTCTGTAGCTACGGTGCTGTTTTGACTTGAAATTTTTACCCCTACTTCTAAGACATTGAACGTGATGGGAAAAATAGCTGGAGCAGTTGGTATGGTCTGAGTTGAGAGTTTTAAAAAAATTTGGACTGATTTTTAGTCAAACTTCAGAGGACCATAGCTTTTGCTCTGGTTATCAGAATCACTATTATTTTATATGCATTTCGGGTGGAATTTGATTTCCCACCTTGTCGAATTGGCTTTGCTGGTTTGCAAACTCAAATTCTCCAGAAAATGCCATTTTCTACATTTCAGTAATGTTTTTTTGTGATTTTTCTTTTTTTTAAGATTTTTGTTCTGGTAGTACGGTGCTGTTTTGACTTGAAATTTCCCCACTTCTAAGACATTGAACGTGATGGGAAAAATAGCTGGAGCAGTTGGTATGGTCTGAGTTGAGAGTTTTAAAAAAATTTGGACTGATTTTTAGTCAAACTTCAGAGGACCATAGTTTTGCTCTGGTTATCAGAATCACTATTATTTTATATGCATTTCGGGTGGAATTTGATTTCCCACCTTGTCGAATTGGCTTTGCTGGTTTGCAAACTCAAATTCTCAGAAAATGCCATTTTCTACATTTCAGTAATGTTTTTTTGTGATTTTTCTTCATTTTTTCAAGATTTTTGTTCTGGTAGCTACGGTGCTGTTTTGACTTGAAATTTTTACCCCTACTTCTAAGACATTGAACGTGATGGGAAAAATAGCTGGAGCAGTTGGTATGGTCTGAGTTGAGAGTTTTAAAAAAATTTGGACTGATTTTTAGTCAAACTTCAGAGGACCATAGCTTTTGCTCTGGTTATCAGAATCACTATTATTTTATATGCATTTCGGGTGGAATTTGATTTCCCACCTTGTCGAATTGGCTTTGCTGGTTTGCAAACTCAAATTCTCCAGAAAATGCCATTTTCTACATTTCAGTAATGTTTTTTTGTGATTTTTCTTCATTTTTTCAAGATTTTTGTTCTGTAGCTACGGTGCTGTTTTGACTTGAAATTTTTACCCCTACTTCTAAGACATTGAACGTGATGGGAAAAATAGCTGGAGCAGTTGGTATGGTCTGAGTTGAGAGTTTTAAAAAAATTTGGACTGATTTTTAGTCAAACTTCAGAGGACCATAGCTTTTGCTCTGGTTATCAGAATCACTATTATTTTATATGCATTTCGGGTGGAATTTGATTTCCCACCTTGTCGAATTGGCTTTGCTGGTTTGCAAACTCAAATTCTCCAGAAAATGCCATTTTCTACATTTCAGTAATGTTTTTTTGATTTTTCTTCATTTTTTCAAGATTTTTGTTCTGGTAGCTACGGTGCTGTTTTGACTTGAAATTTTTACCCCTACTTCTAAGACATTGAACGTGATGGGAAAAATAGCTGGAGCAGTTGGTATGGTCTGAGTTGAGAGTTTTAAAAAAATTTGGACTGATTTTTAGTCAAACTTCAGAGGACCATAGCTTTTGCTCTGGTTATCAGAATCACTATTATTTTATATGCATTTCGGGTGGAATTTGATTTCCCACCTTGTCGAATTGGCTTTGCTGGTTTGCAAACTCAAATTCTCAGAAAATGCCATTTTCTACATTTCAGTAATGTTTTTTTGTGATTTTTCTTCATTTTTTCAAGATTTTTGTTCTGTAGCTACGGTGCTGTTTTGACTTGAAATTTTTACCCCTACTTCTAAGACATTGAACGTGATGGGAAAAATAGCTGGAGCAGTTGGTATGGTCTGAGTTGAGAGTTTTAAAAAAATTTGGACTGATTTTTAGTCAAACTTCAGAGGACCATAGCTTTTGCTCTGGTTATCAGAATCACTATTATTTTATATGCATTTCGGGTGGAATTTGATTTCCCACCTTGTCGAATTGGCTTTGCTGGTTTGCAAACTCAAATTCTCCAGAAAATGCCATTTTCTACATTTCAGTAATGTTTTTTTGTGATTTTTCTTTTTTTTAAGATTTTTGTTCTAGCTACGGTGCTGTTTTGACTTGAAATTTTTACCCCTACTTCTAAGACATTGAACGTGATGGGAAAAATAGCTGGAGCAGTTGGTATGGTCTGAGTTGAGAGTTTTAAAAAAATTTGGACTGATTTTTAGTCAAACTTCAGAGGACCATAGCTTTTGCTCTGGTTATCAGAATCACTATTATTTTATATGCATTTCGGGTGGAATTTGATTTCCCACCTTGTCGAATTGGCTTTGCTGGTTTGCAAACTCAAATTCTCCAGAAAATGCCATTTTCTACATTTCAGTAATGTTTTTTTGTGATTTTTCTTCATTTTTTAAGATTTTTGTTCTAGTAGTACGGTGCTGTTTTGACTTGAAATTTCCCCCACTTCTAAGACATTGAACTGATGGGAAAAATAGCTGGAGCAGTTGGTATGGTCTGAGTTGAGAGTTTCAAAAAAATTTGGACTGATTTTTAGTCAAACTTCAGAGGACCATAGCTTTTGCTCTGGTTATCAGAATCACTATTATTTTATATGCATTTCGGGTGGAATTTGATTTCCCACCTTGTCGAATTGGCTTTGCTGGTTTGCAAACTCAAATTCTCCAGAAAATGCCATTTTCTACATTTCAGTAATGTTTTTTTGTGATTTTTCTTCATTTTTTCAAGATTTTTGTTCTGTAGCTACGGTGCTGTTTTGACTTGAAATTTTTACCCCTACTTCTAAGACATTGAACGTGATGGGAAAAATAGCTGGAGCAGTTGGTATGGTCTGAGTTGAGAGTTTTAAAAAAATTTGGACTGATTTTTAGTCAAACTTCAGAGGACCATAGCTTTTGCTCTGGTTATCAGAATCACTATTATTTTATATGCATTTCGGGTGGAATTTGATTTCCCACCTTGTCGAATTGGCTTTGCTGGTTTGCAAACTCAAATTCTCCAGAAAATGCCATTTTCTACATTTCAGTAATGTTTTTTTGTGATTTTTCTTCATTTTTTCAAGATTTTTGTTCTGGTAGCTACGGTGCTGTTTTGACTTGAAATTTTTACCCCTACTTCTAAGACATTGAACGTGATGGGAAAAATAGCTGGAGCAGTTGGTATGGTCTGAGTTGAGAGTTTTAAAAAAATTTGGACTGATTTTTAGTCAAACTTCAGAGGACCATAGCTTTTGCTCTGGTTATCAGAATCACTATTATTTTATATGCATTTCGGGTGGAATTTGATTTCCCACCTTGTCGAATTGGCTTTGCTGGTTTGCAAACTCAAATTCTCCAGAAAATGCCATTTTCTACATTTCAGTAATGTTTTTTTGTGATTTTTCTTCTTTTTTCAAGATTTTTGTTCTGGTAGCTACGGTGCTGTTTTGACTTGAAATTTTCCCCTACTTCTAAGACATTGAACGTGATGGGAAAAATAGCTGGAGCAGTTGGTATGGTCTGAGTTGAGAGTTTTAAAAAAATTTTGGACTGATTTTTAGTCAAACTTCAGAGGACCATAGCTTTTGCTCTGGTTATCAGAATCACTATTATTTTATATGCATTTCGGGTGGAATTTGATTTCCCACCTTGTCGAATTGGCTTTGCTGGTTTGCAAACTCAAATTCTCCAGAAAATGCCATTTTCTACATTTCAGTAATGTTTTTTTGTGATTTTTCTTCATTTTTTCAAGATTTTTGTTCTGTAGCTACGGTGCTGTTTTGACTTGAAATTTTTACCCCTACTTCTAAGACATTGAACTGATGGGAAAAATAGCTGGAGCAGTTGGTATGGTCTGAGTTGAGAGTTTTAAAAAAATTTTGGACTGATTTTTAGTCAAACTTCAGAGGACCATAGCTTTTGCTCTGGTTATCAGAATCACTATTATTTTATATGCATTTCGGGTGGAATTTGATTTCCCACCTTGTCGAATTGGCTTTGCTGGTTTGCAAACTCAAATTCTCCAGAAAATGCCATTTTCTACATTTCAGTAATGTTTTTTTGTGATTTTTCTTCATTTTTTCAAGATTTTTGTTCTGTAGCTACGGTGCTGTTTTGACTTGAAATTTTTACCCCTACTTCTAAGACATTGAACGTGATGGGAAAAATAGCTGGAGCAGTTGGTATGGTCTGAGTTGAGAGTTTTAAAAAAATTTGGACTGATTTTTAGTCAAACTTCAGAGGACCATAACTTTTGCTCTGGTTATCAGAATCACTATTATTTTATATGCATTTCGGGTGGAATTTGATTTCCCACCTTGTCAATTGGCTTTGCTGGTTTGCAAACTCAAATTCTCCAGAAAATGCCATTTTCTACATTTCAGTAATGTTTTTTGTGATTTTTCTTCATTTTTTCAAGATTTTTGTTCTGTAGCTACGGTGCTGTTTTGACTTGAAATTTTTACCCCTACTTCTAAGACATTGAACGTGATGGGAAAAATAGCTGGAGCAGTTGGTATGGTCTGAGTTGAGAGTTTTAAAAAAATTTGGACTGATTTTTAGTCAAACTTCAGAGGACCATAGCTTTTGCTCTGGTTATCAGAATCACTATTATTATATGCATTTCGGGTGGAATTTGATTTCCCACCTTGTCGAATTGGCTTTGCTGGTTTGCAAACTCAAATTCTCAGAAAATGCCATTTTCTACATTTCAGTAATGTTTTTTTGTGATTTTTCTTCATTTTTTAAGATTTTTGTTCTAGTAGTACGGTGCTTGTTTTGACTTGAAATTTTACCCCTACTTCTAAGACATTGAACTGATGGGAAAAATAGCTGGAGCAGTTGGTATGGTCTGAGTTGAGAGTTTTAAAAAAATTTGGACTGATTTTTAGTCAAACTTCAGAGGACCATAGCTTTTGCTCTGGTTATCAGAATCACTATTATTTTATATGCATTTCGGGTGGAATTTGATTTCCCACCTTGTCGGAATTGGCTTTGCTGGTTTGCAAACTCAAATTCTCCAGAAAATGCCATTTTCTACATTTCAGTAATGTTTTTTTGTGATTTTTCTTATTTTTTAAGATTTTTGTTCTAGTAGTTACGGTGCTGTTTTGACTTGAAATTTCCCCGCGCACTTCTAAGACATTGAACTTGATGGGAAAAATAGCTGGAGCAGTTGGTATGGTCTGAGTTGAGAGTTCAAAAAAATTTTGGACTGATTTTTAGTCAAACTTCAGAGGACCGTAAGTTTTGCTCTGGTTATCAGAATCACTATTATTTTATATGCATTTCGGGTGGAATTTGATTTCCCACCTTGTCGAATTGGCTTTGCTGGTTTGCAAACTCAATTCTCAGAAAATGCCATTTTCTACATTTCAGTAATGTTTTTTTGTGATTTCTTCATTTTTTCAAGATTTTTTTCTGGTAGCTACGGTGCTGTTTTGACTTGAAATTTTTACCCCTACTTCTAAGACATTGAACGTGATGGGAAAAATAGCTGGAGCAGTTGGTATGGTCTGAGTTGAGAGTTTTAAAAAAATTTGGACTGATTTTTAGTCAAACTTCAGAGGACCATAGCTTTTGCTCTGGTTATCAGAATCACTATTATTTTATATGCATTTCGGGTGGAATTTGATTTCCCACCTTGTCGAATTGGCTTTGCTGGTTTGCAAACTCAAATTCTCCAGAAAATGCCATTTTCTACATTTCAGTAATGTTTTTTTGTGATTTTTCTTTTTTTTCAAGATTTTTGTTCTGTAGCTACGGTGCTGGTTTTGACTTGAAATTTTTACCCCTACTTCTAAGACATTGAACGTGATGGGAAAAATAGCTGGAGCAGTTGGTATGGTCTGAGTTGAGAGTTTTAAAAAATTTGGACTGATTTTTAGTCAAACTTCAGAGGACCATAGCTTTTGCTCTGGTTATCAGAATCACTATTATTTTATATGCATTTCGGGTGGAATTTGATTTCCCACCTTGTCGAATTGGCTTTGCTGGTTTGCAAACTCAAATTCTCCAGAAAATGCCATTTTCTACATTTCAGTAATGTTTTTTTGTGATTTTTCTTCATTTTTTAAGATTTTTGTTCTAGTAGTACGGTGCTGTTTTGACTTGAAATTTCCCCCCGCACTTCTAAGACATTGAACTGATGGGAAAAATAGCTGGAGCAGTTGGTATGGTCTGAGTTGAGAGTTTTAAAAAAATTTGGACTGATTTTTAGTCAAACTTCAGAGGACCATAGCTTTTGCTCTGGTTATCAGAATCACTATTATTTTATATGCATTTCGGGTGGAATTTGATTTCCCACCTTGTCGAATTGGCTTTGCTGGTTTGCAAACTCAAATTCTCCAGAAAATGCCATTTTCTACATTTCAGTAATGTTTTTTGTGATTTTTCTTCATTTTTTCAAGATTTTTGTTCTGGTAGCTACGGTGCTGTTTTGACTTGAAATTTTTACCCCTACTTCTAAGACATTGAACGTGATGGGAAAAATAGCTGGAGCAGTTGGTATGGTCTGAGTTGAGAGTTTTAAAAAAATTTGGACTGATTTTTAGTCAAACTTCAGAGGACCATAGCTTTTGCTCTGGTTATCAGAATCACTATTATTTTATATGCATTTCGGGTGGAATTTGATTTCCCACCTTGTCAAATTGGCTTTGCTGGTTTGCAAACTCAAATTCTCAGAAAATGCCATTTTCTACATTTCAGTAATGTTTTTTTGTGATTTTTCTTCGTTTTTTCAAGATTTTTGTTCTGTAGCTACGGTGCTGGTTTTGACTTGAAATTTTTACCCCTACTTCTAAGACATTGAACGTGATGGGAAAAATAGCTGGAGCAGTTGGTATGGTCTGAGTTGAGAGTTTTAAAAAAATTTTGGACTGATTTTTAGTCAAACTTCAGAGGACCATAGCTTTTGCTCTGGTTATCAGAATCACTATTATTTTATATGCATTTCGGGTGGAATTTGATTTCCCACCTTGTCAATTGGCTTTGCTGGTTTGCAAACTCAAATTCTCCAGAAAATGCCATTTTCTACATTTCAGTAATGTTTTTTTGTGATTTTTCTTCGTTTTTTAAGATTTTTGTTCTAGTAGCTACGGTGCTGTTTTGACTTGAAATTTCCCCTACTTCTAAGACATTGAACGTGATGGGAAAAATAGCTGGAGCAGTTGGTATGGTCTGAGTTGAGAGTTTAAAAAAATTTGGACTGATTTTTAGTCAAACTTCAGAGGACCATAGCTTTTGCTCTGGTTATCAGAATCACTATTATTTTATATGCATTTCGGGTGGAATTTGATTTCCCACCTTGTCGGAATTGGCTTTGCTGGTTTGCAAACTCAAATTCTCCAGAAAATGCCATTTTCTACATTTCAGTAATGTTTTTTTGTGATTTTTCTTCATTTTTTAAGATTTTTGTTCTAGTAGTACGGTGCTGTTTTGACTTGAAATTTCCCCTACTTCTAAGACATTGAACTGATGGGAAAAATAGCTGGAGCAGTTGGTATGGTCTGAGTTGAGAGTTTAAAAAAATTTGGACTGATTTTTAGTCAAACTTCAGAGGACCATAGTTTTGCTCTGGTTATCAGAATCACTATTATTTTATATGCATTTCGGGTGGAATTTGATTTCCCACCTTGTCGAATTGGCTTTGCTGGTTTGCAAACTCAAATTCTCCAGAAAATGCCATTTTCTACATTTCAGTAATGTTTTTTTGTGATTTTTCTTCATTTTTTCAAGATTTTTTTCTGGTAGCTACGGTGCTGGTTTTGACTTGAAATTTTTACCCCTACTTCTAAGACATTGAACGTGATGGGAAAAATAGCTGGAGCAGTTGGTATGGTCTGAGTTGAGAGTTTTAAAAAAATTTGGACTGATTTTTAGTCAAACTTCAGAGGACCATAGCTTTTGCTCTGGTTATCAGAATCACTATTATTTTATATGCATTTCGGGTGGAATTTGATTTCCCACCTTGTCGGAATTGGCTTTGCTGGTTTGCAAACTCAAATTCTCCAGAAAATGCCATTTTCTACATTTCAGTAATGTTTTTTTGTGATTTTTCTTCATTTTTTCAAGATTTTTGTTCTGGTAGCTACGGTGCTGTTTTGACTTGAAATTTTTACCCCTACTTCTAAGACATTGAACGTGATGGGAAAAATAGCTGGAGCAGTTGGTATGGTCTGAGTTGAGAGTTTAAAAAAATTTGGACTGATTTTTAGTCAAACTTCAGAGGACCATAGCTTTTGCTCTGGTTATCAGAATCACTATTATTTTATATGCATTTCGGGTGGAATTTGATTTCCCACCTTGTCGAATTGGCTTTGCTGGTTTGCAAACTCAATTCTCCAGAAAATGCCATTTTCTATATTCAGTAATGTTTTTTTGTGATTTTTCTTTTTCGTTTTTAAGATTTTTGTTCTGGTAGCTACGGTGCTGGTTTGACTTGAAATTTTTACCCCTACTTCTAAGACATTGAACGTGATGGGAAAAATAGCTGGAGCAGTTGGTATGGTCTGAGTTGAGAGTTTTAAAAAAATTTGGACTGATTTTTAGTCAAACTTCAGAGGACCATAGCTTTTGCTCTGGTTATCAGAATCACTATTATTTTATATGCATTTCGGGTGGAATTTGATTTCCCACCTTGTCAAATTGGCTTGCTGGTTTGCAAACTCAAATTCTCAGAAAATGCCATTTTCTACATTTCAGTAATGTTTTTTTGTGATTTTTTCTTCATTTTTCAAGATTTTTGTTCTTAGCTCGGTGCTGGTTTTGACTTGAAATTTCCCCTACTTCTAAGACATTGAACGTGATGGGAAAAATAGCTGGAGCAGTTGGTATGGTCTGAGTTGAGAGTTTTAAAAAAATTTTGGACTGATTTTTAGTCAAACTTCAGAGGACCATAAGCTTTTGCTCTGGTTATCAGAATCACTATTATTTTATATGCATTTCGGTGGAATTTGATTTCCCACTTGTCGAAATTGGCTTTGCTGGTTTGCAAACTCAAATTCTCCAGAAAATGCCATTTTCTACATTTCAGTAATGTTTTTTTTGTGATTTTTCTTTTTTTCAAGATTTTTGTTCTAGTAGCTACGGTGCTGGTTTTGACTTGAAATTTTTACCCTACTTCTAAGATTGAACGTGATGGGAAAAATAGCTGGAGCAGTTGGTATGGTCTGAGTTGAGAGTTTTAAAAAAATTTGACTGATTTTTAGTCAACTTCAGAGGACCATAGCTTTTGCTCTGTTATCAGAATCACTATATTTTATATGCATTTCGGTGGAATTTGATTTCCCACCTTGTCGGAAATTGCTTTGCTGGTTTGCAAACTCAAATTCTCCAGAAAAATGCCATTTTCTACATTTCAGTAATGTTTTTTTGTGATTTCTCTTCATTTTTTTAAGATTTTTGTTCTGGTAGTACGGTGCTTGTTTTGACTTGAAATTTCCCCCGCGCACTTCTAAGAAATTGAACGTGATGGGAAAAATAGCTGGAGCAGTTGGTATGGTCTGAGTTGAGAGTAAAAAATTTTGGACTGATTTTTAGTCAAACTTCAGAGGACCGTAGTTTTGCTCTGGTTATCAGAATCACTATTAGTTTATATGCATTTGGGGTGGAATTTGATTTCCCACCTTGTCAGAATTGGCTTTGCTGGTTTGCAAACTCAATTCTTCAGAAAATGCCATTTTCTACATTTCAGAATATTTTTTGTGATTTTTCTTCATTTTTTCAAGATTTTTGTTCTGGTAGCTCGGTGCTGGTTTTGACTTGAAATTTTACCCCTACTTCTAAGACATTGAACGTGATGGGAAAAATAGCTGGAGCAGTTGGTATGGTCTGAGTTGAGAGTTTTAAAAAAATTTGGACTGATTTTTAGTCAAACTTCAGAGGACCATAGCTTTTGCTCTGGTTATCAGAATCACTATTATTTTATATGCATTTCGGGTGGAATTTGATTTCCCACCTTGTCGGAATTGGCTTTGCTTGGTTTGCAAACTAAATTCTCAGAAAATGCCATTTTCTACATATTCAGTAATGTTTTTTGTGATTTTTCTTCGTTTTTTCAAGATTTTTGTTCTGGTAGCTACGGTGCTGTTTTGACTTGAAATTTCCCCCTACTTCTAAGACATTGAACTTGATGGGAAAAATAGCTGGAGCAGTTGGTATGGTCTGAGTTGAGAGTTTAAAAAAAATTTGGACTGATTTTTAGTCAACTTCAGAGGACCATAGCTTTTGCTCTGGTTATCAGAATCACTATTATTTTTATATGCATTTCGGGTGGAATTTGATTTCC